>NC_135229.1:8321339-8338839 GCF_052324685.1 Brachyhypopomus gauderio
CTGTTTCTTCCTGTTGATTCTTTTTTACCTGTTGAAAGATGTGACTTCCTTCAGCGTCCATATAATTTAGCACAAGAACTGGAAATGTATTCCAAAGTACATGCAACTCTGTAGTAATTTATGTGGAGTGGAGTGATAATGCAATTGTGACTTTCAATAAGCAGTAATTATTCTACAATTAGGTTATCGATTGTTAGGTGGTATCACCACTTATGAGTTTATAATTATTATTATTCGTTTTTACTTTTTAGCATTTGTTCCTCGTTGTTTTAGTGGAGTGTACAGATAGTACAGATAGCATTCATCATTTTTAAAGTGGTCCATAAATAAATGTGACTTTTAACAACACATCTACTGTTTGTTGTAGGTCAGTGCACCCAGAGCAGGGACACTGGCCTCGGGTGTCAGACTCAGGGTCTGTTAAGGGTCTAATAACTAGATTAGATTAATCAGTTGTGTTAAAGCAGAAAGAACACTAGGGTTGGGGGTAGGGGTATAGGAGGGGGTGGGGGACAGGAAGGGGGGGGTAGGAGAGAGGGAGGGGGGTATGGGAGAGGGGTAGGGGGTAGGAGAGAGGGAGGGGGGTATGGGAGAGGGGTAGGGGGTAGGAGAGAGGGAGGGGGGTATGGGAGAGAGGGAGGGGGGTATGGGAGAGGGGTAGGAGGTAGGAGAGAGGGAGGGGGTAAGGGAGAGGGGTAGGGGGTAGGAGAGAGGGAGGGGGGTATGGGAGAGAGGGAGGGGGGTATGGGAGAGGGGTAGGGGGTAGGAGAGAGGGAGGGGTAGGGGGTAAGGGAGAGAGGGAGGGGGTTGCTGGACTGGGACACATACCACCTTAGTGAAGCAGGGGGCTGTGTGTGTGAGATGGTGAAAAACTGGTCCAACAGATATTTGTTTACAGGAAAGCATGAAAATGTAAAACTGTTTTAACTGTACACAAGCTTTTCCCAGGGACAGAGGGAGAGAGAGAGCGAGAAAGAGGGAGAGAGAGAGGGAGAGAGAGTGAGGGCAAGAGACAGGGGTGAGAGTGAGAGAGTGAGATGACTTCATCTGATGTTATTTTCTACATTTCTACATCTCAACATCATCTGATTGCAGTTTTTGTGTTTTAGTGTTTGTCTATTTCTGTGTTCATTATTTTAGAATACTTTTGATTATTTTAACCCTTTGTTAGATTTGGGATTATTGGGCCATGTTACTTGTTACATGTCATTTTATAGTTTGTGAAATAGAATAGGTTATTTTGTCAATAACTGAAGCATGACTTCATCACCACTGGTTATGTGCGAATCTCTCTTTGCTAGGGGTATTGATGCTAATATGCTGGAATAGTAGCTGCAGTTCAGGTTCTGTAGTAAAAGATAAAGATGTAAAGGTAGTAAGTGAAGGATGGTTCAGAGAAACAACATTTCAGCTGTGCAAGCACTTTACACACACACACACACACACACACCACACACACACACACACACACACTATATATATAGTTCGGTGTGTGTGTGTGTGTGTGTGTGTGTGTGTGTGTGTGTGTGTGTGTGTGTGTGTGTGTGTATGTGTGTGTGTGTGTGTGTGTACGCGTGTGAGAGAGAGAAGTCCTTGACTTAACTTTGTTTGTGCATCTGACTTATCTGAGTTTACTTGGCCCAAATGAAAACTTCCTGTTTTAGTGACATCTGATTGGCCGACACTATAATCTCAATAAAGAATGTCTGAGCAAAGTGCACCAACGAATGACATTTAAGCACATAAGAAAAAAAAACACATGAGCACATGAGAGTGAAAAAGAGGCAGTGAGAAAGAAAGAAAGAAAGAAAGAAAGAAAGAAAGAAAGAAAGATGGACAGCTTACATGCTGTAGGTTACTGAGTTCCATCAGTGGGATGTGTGTCTGTGTGATCACAGACCTCCCCAGACTAGTCACCACATTTCCTGAACTAACAGCAGAGGTATGAAGCTCTGGGCCTGCACAGCACTGCAGAGTTTAGAATTTACTCTCTTCCAACCATGTTTACCTAAATCAATCATCATAAATGACCTGGTAATTAGGTGATGGGTGTAATCAAGTATTTTACAGGTTAAAGACCCTCTGCAGTGTTGGGGATTTTTTCCAACACAGAGATTGTTAAATTCCCCCCAGCCATTTGGAAAATATATATATTTCTAAAGATTTATATAGATAAAATATTTATTTATTTTTTTTTATTGACAGTCTAAACAACTCATCTAGCAAACGATGCAATTTAATTGTTTGACTTGTGGTGAATATGCAAAACAGTACTTGACAACCAACAAAAGAACAAATATATCTGTCAGTATGGCATTTAAAATTTGAGAATAATTGTGTTTAATGTATATAGATTTTTTTGGATAGTTTTCAGAAATTGACAGAATACTTTTAGCTCTTTAGCTGGCTTACTGAGACTGAATGAGAAAGGATTTAAAACCTAATGAAATATGTAAATCCTATATATGTCTGGATTTGTTTTTTGAAATAATCACCTCACAGTTCATGACAAATTCTGCTCTGTCTGAAGGTTTTAAATACATATACAGACACATAGAAGCACACACACAATGGCAGGTCTGTTATGGACAAAGTGTGGATGACCAGAAGCACAGCTGTCATGTAGTAGAGTAGGAAAATCATTCCATGCAGCTGTATGTGTGTGTGTGTGTGTGTGTGTGTGTGTGTGTGTGTGTGTGTGTGTGTGTGTGTGTGTGTGTGTGTGTGTGTGTGTGTGTGTGTGTGTGCGCACGTGTCGCGTGTGTGTGTGTGTGTGTGTGTGTGTGTATGTATGTAAGTGTGTGTGGAACAGTAGTACTAGTAGCAGTATGTGAAATCCAAAAATTTGAAGGCACAGTCCTTCACTGAAATAGCAGCATTTTGGAAGTTAATTTATTCCCATTTCAGAATACTTTCAAGGCCTGAAAGAATAATCTTTCTATATATATCCTTCTGTGTATATATGTTGTGATGTTATACTGAAAATATTTATTAATTGAGACATATTAGTAGTGTTACCATTTGAACTTTTGTTGTTACCTTTGTTTAATTTGAAAACAAAGCATAACAATAGGACATTGAACAGAATGCACATACTAAGTTATGTAATAATCAGCATTTAAAATGCTTAATATTTAAAAACATGCCATGGCATGATGATTTTTTTGTGTTCAAGTTCACTCAGGAGTGTGTGTGCTGGCATATTTAAAACGGGAAGTGGGGTTAAAGTTCATTGTTCAGTCTTGAGCAGAGGGCCTCCGAACCTTTCATGTGTGTTTGAGTCACCACGTGTTTATCTCATCAGCAGGTGCACTAATGAGTGTGTGTGGGTGTTTGCGTATGTGTGTCTGTGTATATGTGAAAGTGTATGTGTGTCTGTGTATTCCTCATGTGAAAGTGTCCACTACATATTTTATTCAGAAAAATATGAACAAAATGTTTGAAACATTGTAATGTTTCTGATAGAGTTCATATCCTTCTTGAATCTCAGATAATCTCAGATTAATAAGTATGTGTTCATTAGAAGTAAATTTGCAGTGTGCTTTTAATGTCTGACTAGACCGTTTGCATCATTTCTTGTTATACATGTTCCCAGTGGTGTTTTGCAGGTAAGCTAATGACCCATTTGAAGTAACTCTGAATGACACAGCGTGTTTCCTGTATGCAGGGTTGTCGAGTGTGGCTGTGGGAGGAAGATCAGTACTGGCCCAGCACGGTACACTCCTGCTCAGGTGGAGTGGTGGTGTTCCGCACGGACTACGGACAGGTGCGTGTGTGTGCGCGCGCGCGTGTGTGTGTGTGTGTGTAGGAGAGAGTAATTGTTTGGCATAACATCTGCTCTGCACACTTCAGAGAGACTCATCAGACAGGTGGGAAGGTCTCAGTTTACACATTGACCTGTGCGTGTGTATTTGGTAGCTAACAGGTCAGTCGTTACCATGCGGGTTGTCCAGAGTACCAAGTACTCAAGGAAAAGAAGGGATTTAAGATTAAAGCCTTATTCAAAGAGATTCAAAATCCTAAGCTGATTGGTTCAAATGAGACTCACTCTGATAGTAAGCCGATTGTGAACAAAAAGCAGGTAAACAATTTTTTTAAGGGTTAGGGTTATGAGAAAAAGGTTTAATTAAAAAAACCTTTGTGGAGAAAAAGGTTTCATAAAAAATGTAAATTGTTTGTTTGTTTCTTTCTTTCTCTTTCTCCTTCTTTCTCTCTCCCATTCGTGTTGAAGTATTTCTGGTCCTTAGTCTGTTTTCCATGACTGGTCAAACCATAATCATTGGGTTGGTTTGTAACACTCCCTGTGTCACTCACTTTACTACACACATGCAAATAGATCTGAAAACCATCTAAACGCCCTGTACATGTTCTCATTCTCTATCTGCATTAATAATGTGTGTGTGTTTGCAGGTCTACACCTATAAGCAGAATGCCCTGAGCAGACAGAGGGTGTATGAGATGCACAGTAGTAGTGTGTGTGGGGTGGAGGACATGGCTGCACTGCAAGACCTGCATGAGGGAGCCATTCTACACAACCTGCACCTGAGATACACAAAGCAATGTATATATGTGAGTCCACCGTACAAACCCACACACACATACACACACACACACACACACACACACACACACACACACACACACACACACACACACACACACACACACACACACACACACAGGTGTCTTCAGAAGAACATGCAGGCAAACACTTTGCTTCTCTCCGGATAAAGACTGCAGAGAGACACTGAGGTTTAATAATTCACACCACCGCTTGAGCAATGAAGGTGTCAGTGTTTCAAAATATTCATATCTCTTTCTATCTGTTAAAGTAGTATGTTACTGGTGTGTGTGTGTGTGTGTGTGTGTGTGTGTGTGTGTGTGTGTGTGTGTGTGTGTGTGTGTGTGTGTGTGTGTGTGGGATGGTCATCTCACCTTTCATTGGGCAACTGCACACAACTGGAACATTACCACATCATGCTTGTCAGAACAGGACCAATAAATGTAAGTGAGCAATGCATGAACGTAGTTTGCCAATACTGCCCATTGTGCGGTGTTCATACAGTGAGCTCCTAACACACCCTCCAGACGTCTCACGTGGGTGTGTTAGGAGGGACAGCACTGAAGGGGGGGGGTTCCAGTAACTGGGAGACACACCTCTGCTGGGTTTGCGTCACTTTATACTCATCACTAGTCCATGTGTAAGCAGTGTTTGGCAATAGTGAACTGACTGAGTCCAGCTTGCACGGCAGAGCAGGTATGCTAATCAATCAGCCCTCAGGATGATTGCACTGCGTTACAGGGCCAAAATGTCCAATAAGGGACCATTCGTGTTGAACCATTTCAGTAAAATTGATAAACGGTCTGCACATTTAATTGCTTTTATATGGGGTCCATGTTCACATGTAACTTTGGTGGAAGGTTTAAAACACATCATTATCAGTAACAAGCTTATTTTCTCTAGCTATAGTATGGATATGGTTATGATAATACACATATGTGATTTGCTGTCCAGTTCTGTACTGTCCCGTTTGAAGTATTAATAATAGACATCTTTAGAGATATTAAGTCAAAGTCAAAGTCAAATATATTTATATAACGCTTTTTACAACACATGTTGTCACAAAGCAGCATTACAATTGTATGGGACTTGTCTAGAGATATATCCTGTGCTGAAAATTGTTTTGCTTCCTATGAAGGTGACATGAATCCTTTTGCTTACCATAGTTGCTAAGAAACAGCAAGCTCACCACTGTTAAATGAGGTTGTGATGAATTGTGGTGGTTGGTAAACTGATCTTGAAGAAACTTCACAATGGGCCAAACCAACCATAGTCCACAACCAAGAATAGACCGTAGTTCCACAATAAAGCATGAATGACTGAAGTATCCCACCTTATTTTAATATGCAAGGATTAAATGTGCTTAAAATATGTTGTGTAATCAGAAACTGATGTTCTTATACACAAATGTCTATCAAATTAAGACTCATTAATGCTGCTTAATTAACTTTGCCATTCAAGGTTTGTGCAGGGTCTTTTGTGAGGGTTCTAGTCACATTTTATTGTTTCAGTCTTATTTGTATACTGTGTTTAACAATATATATTTTCACAAAACAACTACATAACCTACGTTTAGACCCCTAATTAGTGACCAAGAACAGTGACAGTGATAGAATATTAAACATTAAAACCTTCCACTTCCTGTTTTATGTTAATTCTGACCATTTAAGACACCTGTTTGTCAACAGTGATGCCATAGTTACAAGTTTGTTGTGGAAATGAGGAATGAATTGATGTCTCTGTGTGTGTAAGAGACCATGTCTGTAACTTGCATACAAATCTCTTCTACTTACAATGTCTTTCTTCCTCTCCAATGGATCATTGTTAATCAGCCAAAAGTAATAGATCACAAAGAGGGAAAATGCTAAAAAGCAAAAGCGGAGAAAGAGAGAGACAGAGAGAGAGAGACAGACAGACAGAGAGAGAGAGAGAACTGAAGGAAATGTGTTTTTCTTGAGTCTGGTTCTTTTAGCTGTGGGTTTTCTGTTCAGGCCAGCAATGCTTTGACTACAGGGAACTAGGTAAAAAAAAATGCATGTGTGTGCGTTTGTGTGTGCGTGTGTGTGTGTCTTTTGGATCAGCATAAGGTCTTGGCATGTACCGAGTTAAGCTTTGCCAAAAGCAGACCAGTAAAGTTTTAGCGGTGGGCTGACATACTAACACGTTAAATCCTCTTACAGAACTACACAGGAGCAGGATTGCCTTGTGTAAACTGTGTGCGTGTGCATCTGATGCTTAGATTGGGTTGCTGTGACCTCACCACTACTGTACTGAACTAATGATGTACTGACCTTCTGGCAGGTAACGATTAGCATGGAGACCTTCCTACGCGTTGTGGCTTTGCACCACGATGTTACTGTGGCACCATGATAATGCTGCTACATCAATATCAAAAGATATTGGTGTGCTATATCTGAAGATATGACCCATATTCAGTGCTGTTGAGGTAATGCACCCTTAGTGAGCAGACTCACACATGCTGGTGCCACGTGTGTGTTTTTAACACTAATAAGAACAATAAAATTCTTAGACAATTAGTGGGTGCACATCTGATTCATCTCAGTCCATCACCGTTATAGGTATGTTTGGTTTGTATGTGAGTGAGACACTTGGGTATGGCCTAGGCAGGGTTTATCTGCTCATGCCTGGGCAGGTTGTGGTTATGTAAGGAAAATGTGTGAATCCTGTTCTTCTCGCATGTGTCTGTGGTGACACACGAGTGAATACATCGTCCTGCCTTTGCTTTCCCTCTAATAGCACACGCTGACAGTTCCTCTCTCTCTCTCTCTCGTAATTACTCTTCTCTCTGCCTGATAGTCATTTTGGAAACTATCCAATATGCAAACAAATTTTCTCCTACGTAGAAAGCCAATTGAGGTGAAGTGTTAATAATAACCAACTGAGTAAAACAGCTTGCAGTAGCTGATATGACCTATAGGTAAATGGTTCTTTTAGGGGAACAATAGGGACAGTTATACATATAAATGGAGCAGTAGTTATATATTAAAAGAGAGAAATGGCTTTAGGTTGTCGTTTAGTTTTTAGACTGTTTTTATACCCTTCTACATATCTGTATTCAGATATTTACTCTTGACAGGCAAGCTGTCTCGGTGTCTAGCTGCTAACAGGACAGCTTAACAAACTGATAGAAAAATCTAACTGATTGAATAATTGGTAACATATGGGAATGATCCATCCTGAATTGAGGTGGCATTTGCAGAAACACACAAAACAACAGATTCTTTGTGTTCAGTGTGTGTGTGTGTGTGTGTGTGTGTGTGTGTGTGTGTGTGTGTGTGTGTGCGCACACTTACAGAGACAAAGGTTTGCTTTCTAGGGAAGATGAGGAGCGAGTCTTCTTGCAGTATGTGTGTGCGATCGCGCATGTGTGAGTCCAATCTACAAGCCCCTTTTTGAGGCTTGAGAAGTGTGTCTTCAGTATTTATAGAGCTCTGTGTTTACGAACAAGCAGTTGGCCAGTCCAAGCTATCTGCTGTCTACTCTGTTTCTGAGTTTGTTTCTGATCTGGTTTTGCATAGTGAAAGGTTTTCATTAATGAATAGCCAGACACTAAAGAAGCACTGGAGGTCTGGGCCACTGCGGCAAACACAGAAAACAAGAAACAGCAAAATCTTATCCAAGTAAAGGATTTGTTTGACACTCAATACCTCCTTTACCCTCTTTCCAAGATGTGGTATGTGTGGGTGTGGGGATGCATGTGTGTGTGTGTGTGCACGTGTTTTAAAATTGACTGTGTCTCCTGAAGAAATGTCTTGGAATGTTTCTCTCACTCAGATCAAATTCCATAGAACTTAAAAGACAAAGAACTCTCTCTCTCTCTTTCCCTCTGTCCCTCTCTTTCTCCATCTCTCTCCCCCTGTCTCTCCCTCCCTCCCTGTCTCTCTCTCTTTCCCTCTCTCCCTTCCTGTCTCTCTCTCCCTCCCTCCCTTTCTGTCTCCCTCTTTCCCTCTCTCTCTCTCTCTCTCTCTCTCTGTCTCTTTCCCCCTCTCTTTCTCTTTCTCTGCCCCTCACTCACTCTGTCCCACACACCCCCTTCTCTCTCCTCCATGATTGTAAACAGCTGTGGTCTTTTTTTGTCGGGACAGAGAATTGTAGGAGAGCTGCCCGCTCACCTACCCACATCAAACACATACACACCACACACACACACACACACACACACACACACACACACACACACACACACACACACACACACACACACACACAGCTGGGGGTTGGGATTGAAAGTTTTTTTTTACACTTCATGATCAAGCTTATATACTTAATTTACCAATCTTACTTTCATTGGTGTGTGTGTGTGTGTGTGTGTGTGTGTGTGTGTGTGTGTGTGTGTGTGTGTGTGTGTGTGTGTGTGTGTGTGTGTGATGAACAGCAGGAAATAGTTCTACTTTAGTTTGGTTTAGAGCCATAGCTGCTCATATTACAGCTTAGGGTTCACACACCACACACACTCTGCAATTAGTCTGTCTGCTGCATACACACTATACTGCAGAAGGGAACTGTACTACGTGTGGGATCTCTGCATGTGTTGTGTATGTGTCTGTGTGTTTCGGTGTGCATGTGTGTGTGTTTTCACTATTAATAGAAGTTACTGCTCATTTCAGCTGTCTTCCATTACCATGGTGACAACAACTGCTCATACATACTTGTATATTAAGGATGTGAGATACTTTAAAAATTCCCATTCTTGAGACAAAAGAACATTGGTGCACAAACTGCATCTCATATGTAGTGGTTTGAATCCCATCCATGGTTCCCACGTTACGCCTCCCTGATTCACTGGCATTGTGCCCTTTAAAACACTGCAGGGGCTCTGGCTGGGTGAGCTGACCTGGCCACTAAATCTCCAAGGTGTTGAAGTTTTGCTGTCTCAATAATTGCGTTCATGTTGTTTATACAGGATTTAGCTTTCATAAAGTTTGTGATTTACTTATTGGTCCAGGGAGACAGACAACTGCTGATTTGACAAATGTGTTTTTTTATTTTGGATGGTTGGTTGGCTGTTTTAACATTCACATATTGGTGTTCTCACTGTTAGTAAGGCTAAGTGTGAATGGCAACCTGTTTAATGTGTTCAGTATGCATAAACACCCCAAGAAGGGAGTGTATGACGGTTTGAACCCTGGGTCTGCCCACTCTATAGCACTACAGTCTCACTGTGGCCTTCTAACTCATTTAAATGCCCAATTTGGTATTTAAATCATGTTCTCAACAGTCTTTCAAATTTATTTGAATAATATATGGTCAGTAGTAGATGGTTTGATACTAGACAGACAGACACACACACACAAACACACACACACACACACACATCACTCATTGACATAATACACATACAAATACTGTATTCTGAACATTTATGTATTTTTTAATGAATCCATGCTGCCTTTGCCCTTACAGACGTACATTGGTTCTATATTAGCGGCGGTGAACCCATACCGGCAGTTACAGGAGCTGTACGATGTTTCGTGTGTTGAACGCTACAGTCGTCATCACCTAGGAGAAATCCCCCCTCACATTTACGCCATCGCCAACGAGTGCTACCGATCGCTGTGGAAACGCAGCAACAATCAGTGTGTGCTCATCAGGTACGACGCAAGCACACAAAACCCACACGCACACACACACACACACACCTTCCCATGCACACTGCATAGAGACCATGCACACACACACACACACACACCTTTCCCACACACATACACACACACACACACACACACACACACACCTTTCCATGCACACTGCATAAAGACCATACACACTCACACACACACACACACACACTTGTGATTTTCATGTCTCGGAAAGAAGGCACGAAAGTGTATTTGTGTGTGTTTGATGCATGTAACCATGTAGTGTGTATGTTGTGTGTGAATATACCTTTACACCACTAGGGGCGTTTTACTCCCTGCTGTTTAATATTTAAGACTTCTCATTAGCCAGCAGCTTTTACTAGCAGCCTCTCTTAACCTGTTTGGTGAGTGTGCGTGTGGTCAGGGGGGCAGGGAGCTGCAGAAGGTTTCAAATGGTTCACTTTGTGGCTGAAACTTCCCTGTTGAAGGCCCTTGTCTGATTCAGCGTGGTCTTTTGCACTGAAGCATAAACAACTCTTTAAACCCGTCAGACCCGTCTGTTCTGGAGGGCCGGTCCCCTATGCACCACTAGCCTCATTTTCAGACCTTTCCACATTGTTCACTATATTCTGACATGACAAATCATACAAATTTCAAGGTATTTTGATACTATACCCCCTGATGCGATCCTGGTTCATGCTGCTCTGTGGTATGATTTCAAGTCCCTGATAAATGTTTTCTTTATCTTCAGTCCCACTTGCAGTGGTCTGATGTTAATATGAGAATTGAGTCTCCTTGGAGCAGAGATTCTCACAGCTGTAGGGTGTGAACCTTAAATTCCCAAACTTTCAGGCCCACACTCCAAAAATGAGACCAACACACACATATCTTAAGATCTAAGTAAACTCTATGATGAAGATGTAATAACTTGCTTAGTGTGTCTAAATCTGATACTTAAATAGCATCTAAGGTTGAACTCAAGACTGACTAATAATGTTAATTACACAAGAATGCCGAGGTCAAAGAGTAATCTGTGTAAGTCGGTATTTCAGCATGTCACACTCTAAACGCTCCGGCCTCTGTTCCTACCAGAGTAGCACTCCCCCTGCTGGATATCTGAGCTACTTGCATGTGTGATTGTCTTGGTCAAGGTTTGTTTTGGCTTGAGACTTCAGCACACATATCAAACTCAGTATGAGGAACCCTGTAAGAACATTATCTGACCTTTTGTTATTGTGTGTGTGTGTGTGTCTGTGTGTGTCTGTGTGTGTGTCTGTGTGTGTGTCTGTGTGTGTGTGTGTGTGTGTGTGTGTGTGTGTGTGTGTGTGTGTGTGTGTGTGTGTGTGTGTGTGTGTGTGTGTGTGTGTGTGTGTGTGTGTATCAGTGGGGAGAGCGGTGCAGGAAAGACGGAGAGCACTAAGGTGATTCTGCGCTTTTTGTCAATGATGAGTCAGCAGAGTCTAGAACTTTCTGCTAGAGAAGCATCATCACACGTGGAGGAGGCCCTTCTAGAGAGCAGGTACACACATACATATTTCATGTTTCTAAAAAAAAACACACACACCAACCCCTTTAACATATCAGCGCATCATCTGATGTGTACACTGTCCCTGTCCCCATTGGACTACACATACACGAACATAAGAACACGAGCATACGTGTCGTTCACCTTCTCTGGTTCTTTTTCAGTCCTATAATGGAGGCGTTTGGCAATGCCAAGACGGTGTATAACAACAACTCCAGTCGCTTTGGGAAGTTCATCCAGCTCCACTTTAGCCAGCGGGGGAACATACAGGGAGGAAAGATCGTCGACTGTATCCTGTATTGCTCTGAAAGAGGCGCTGATGACAGATCACCCTTTCCTCTGCTTCCCTTTGCTATTGCTTGCCTGTGTGTGTGTGTGTGTGTGTGTGTGTGTGTGTGTGTGTGTGTGTGTGTGTGTGTGTGTGTGTGTGTGTGTGTGTGTGTGTGTGTGTGTGTGTGTGTGTGTGTGTGTGTGTGTGTGCGTGCTAGAAAAAGATCAGTCAAAAAGTTTCAGTTGATTCAAAATGCAGCTGCCAGAGTTCTCACAAGGAGCAATAGCAGTGAACACACTGCCCCCATTTTAAAACCCTGGCTAACAGCATGTTACAGCATTGACTTTAAGGGAATATTCCTGGTCTAATAATCTCATGAGGGTATAGGAGCATCTACTTGATGTGCAGCAGTGATACGAGTCCAGCAGAACTAGAAGCTCAGTAGGAACCTGCCCAAGGTTAAGGCTAAACACAGGGAAGCAGCATTTAGCTACTTTGCTCTTGGAAGCAGTTGACAGAATACTAAAGTGAGCGGTTCTATAAGTTAGAATACTTGAACAACATGCATTTCTATTTGACTAGGCTTTAAGCTCAGTGTAAAAGCTATTCCTTTACCTCTTCATACATCTTGCAACACAACATCTGTTTTATACATTTATTTCTTTTAATTCTTTATTTTAATTTTATATCTCAGCATGTTATGCAATAGAAGAGGTCAGATGCTCGCAGATAAAAAATTTAGATTATTTACTATTTACTTTCCTTATTAAAGGAAAAGGCCAGCAGAATTGAAGTTACTAAGCCAGAAGGAGAATCCCAATAAAAACAGCTTGATGATCCAAAAAAGAAACTAAACATATACAAAAATATGTGTGTGTGTGTGTGTGTGTGTGTGTGTGTGTGTGTGTGTGTGTGTGTGTGTGTGTGCGTGTGTGTGCGTGTGTGTGGGTGGGTGGGTTAGGTGTACGTCGGTTACCATAGAACCATAAACTACTTCAAATGTGACTGCAAGTTTATTTATTTTTTTGGACATATCTATTATTTTCCTTGACCATGTTTCTCCTTAAAGACCTATTAGAAAAGGTGAGTATTTACTTCCTTGACTACTTGTTTGAATTGTATGTAGGCTATTTATGTGGGTTTTTTGTTGCTTATTGTGTTTCTCATCTCTTACTCTGTTAAGAATCGTGTTGTGCGTCAGAATCCAGGAGAGAGGAACTACCACATATTCTACGCTTTGCTGGCAGGAACCAGTGCAGAACAGAGAGGTGAGACGGGTCTATAGTACATCTCTCCAGGAGACACTCTTTTGACCTTTTACTGAAGCTTGTTTTGTTCGGTTCCTAAACAAATCTTTTATCCCCAGAGGCCTTCTCTCTTCTGCCAGCTGAACAGTTTCATTATCTGAGCCAGTCTGGCTGTGTGAGGGACCACACCATCAACGACACGCAAACCTTTCAGGAAGTGCTAGTAAGACGAATGTGCAACGCTCAGCTGCACAGATATCCAAACATAACAATGAGAAAACCATCATCCATTAACAGTTGTAAAAAGGCCACAGATGATTTCATGTACTCTGCACATCCCACAAGTCCTTGCATGCAGCACTAACTGATGCATGCGCACATGCCCCTGCTAGACAGCACATGTACATGCAATAAGGGAAATTCAATCGCCCTTTAGACTGGAGAAGCTAAAATGGGCCATAGTTGATGGGAAATGAGCACTGAACACTCAAAACCAGCTCAAACTTCTGTAACAAATAAACTACCCTGACAGAAAACATCCTTTTCATGGGCTGACAAGTTTTTTTGTGTGTGTTTTAGAATGCCCTGCGGACGATGCAGTTTGGGGAGGAGAATATTCGTGAGGTTTTAAGACTTTTGGCAGGAATTCTTCACCTGGGCAACATAGAATTCCTCACAGCTGGAGGAGCCCAAGTCTCGTCTAAGTCAGGTGATCTCCTTCCTCCTCCATGCTTTCTTCTCTTCCTCTCATTCATTTCGTTCTGTCTCTCAGTTCGGTCTTGGTTGTTTTTTTTAGACTTTGCTATTGGCTTCTCGTTACCCTTGAGTCTGTGTGTCTGGTCTTTGTGTCTCTTCCTCCCTCCCTCTCTCTCTCTCTTCCACTGTATCCATCTGTTCATGAATCACATTTACACTACATAGCCAAAGATATATGGACACCCTTCCTAATTCCTAATGTGTAGAAGGGATCATATTAAAGAAGTGAGAGACTTTAAACATAGCATTTTGATAGGCTGTCACCTTTGCTACAAGTCAGCTTATGAATGTTCCGCTACACTGGAGCAACCACTGTCAACTGGAAGTACTATTGTGAAATTGACATGCCAAAGAACAGTAGGTCAGTAGTAGACCATGCAAACTCACAGAGGGGAACTGCTCAATGCTGAAGAGTAGCAGATTGCCTATAAAAGTCACTCTGTTGCATCACAGAGTTGCAAACTGCCTCTGGAAGGAATACCAGCACATGAACTGTGTGTCAGGAGCTTCATGAAATGGTCTTCCATGGACAGTCATCTCCAGACAAAGAATCACCATACCAACCAATTGCTGCACCACCTTGACCAGTGGTGCAAATCATGGCGTGACTGGACTCAGATGAAATATGTTCTCTGGGGAAATGGATCGCACTTTACAATCTGGCACCGTGATGGATGAATCTAGGTTTAGCATAGACCATGAGGACACTACCTGCAGGAATAGACATATTTGTTGATGGAGGGAGTAACGCGGTGCTTGGAGTGACGGTATAAACACGGGGCGAACCCGGTTGTCAAGCCACAAAAGAAACGGGAAACGAAAGCGCAAACAAAAAAAAAAACCGTCCCAAAATAATCAATGAAAACGGATAGCGGAAAAAAACAGCGATAGAAAACTTGAGATGGGCCAGGAAACGGCGCAGAAACCACTTGAAAATACAGATAGAGAGAGAAGACGTGGTGACGAGACACCGGGGAACGCAACACGGTACCTAACGTCGAGGCTGGAGGCGCATAGCAAGAGGCTACAAACAACTCAGCAGTGATGAACTGCGACTGCCTCTCCTAAGTAGAACAGACATCTGCAGCTCGTCACCGCTGGTCGCGGGAGCTGACTCGTGGGCTCCCCCCAGTGGCGGCAGGTGGAGCGACACTGGAGCCAGCCCTGACGGAGGGATAACGATTTGGGGCTGTTTTTCAAAGTTTGAGCTAGAACCCTTAACGTCAGTGAACATAATGTTAATACTACAGCTTAGAAAAAACATTGTAGATAAGTGTTTCCAACTTTGTGGCTTACAGTTCAGGCAAAAGCCTTCCTTGTTTCATCACTATACCTCTGTGTACAATGCAAGGTCCATAAAGACATGGTTTATCAGGTTTGGTGTAGGAACATCGACTGGAAGCCAAGCTTTCTTGTTCAACATCAGTGCCGGACCTCAAACAAATGCTCTTTTGGCTGAATCTGTACACATTTACACTCACAAATGGTGTGGAAAGGCTACCTAGAAAAGAGCAGAAAGCCACAAAGAGGAAAACAGTGCCATATTAATACCTGTTTTATTTATTATTTATTATAAATCCCAAGTTTTTTGATTGGGATATCCCACACATTTATATTGGATATGTAGGTCAGGTGTCTGGTCACTGTGGCAGTTGTAATAATCTCATTATTTGTGTGTGTGTGTGTGTGTGTGTGTGTGTGTGTGTGTGTGTGTGTGTGTGTGTGTGTGTGTGTGTGTGTGTGTGTGTGTGTGTGTGTGGCGTGTGTATTCAGCTCTCAGCAGCGCTGCTGAGCTGCTTGGGTTGGATTGCGCTCAGCTGGCAGAAGTTCTGACTCACAGATCTATGATTCTCAGAGGAGAAGAGATCAGCACCCCGCTTACTGTGGAACAGGTGATGTGTACACACACACACACACACACACACACACACACACACACACACACACACACACACACACACACACACACACACACACACACACACACACACATATACACACACACACACACTTACACACACACACATATACACACACACATACACACACACACACACACACACACACACACACATTTACACACACACACACACACACACACATATACACACACACACATACACACACACACACACACACACACACACACACACACACACACACACACACACACACGCCAGTGCACATGCATCCCTTACCACTGAGTGCACACACACACACACACACACAAACGACAGCCAGGTGGCGTCTTCACACATCCACTTGCCGCAGTGGTATTCTGTGCTGTCTGTGCCATCATCTATAATTCATATTTGCCATTCTGAGACTCTCATGCCTCTCTGACATAGAAGAGCTTTGTCATTATGGCTACTATGGCCACCACAACTGTCCACCTGGTCATGTTGACAAGGATGCTGAATGCTTGGGGTGTGTGTGTGTGTGTGTGTGTGTGTGTGTGTGTGTGTGTGTGTGTGTGTGTGTGTGTGTGTGTGTGTGTGTGTGTGTGTGTGTGTTAGGCTGGAGACTCCCGTGACTCCATGGCGATGGCCCTTTACTCTCAGTGCTTCACGTGGATCATCTCCAAGCTCAACAAGCGTATCCATGGCAATGAAAATTTTAAATCTATTGGAATCCTGGACATCTTCGGTTTTGAGAACTTTGAGGTATGAAGCATGTCAGGATTCCTAAAACACTTGACCCATAACGTATGATATAACACACCTGAATGATTATAGAAGTGATACTTAAAATGAACTAGAACAGTAGTGGGTCAGTTTGTCTAGGTCTTCATGCCAGGAATCCTAATTAAGAGAGTGGGTTTCTCAATCCATCAAGAGGGGAGGAACAGGCACAGTAGTCAAGTGTCATGTGTTAGTCTTTAACGTATTTTCTTCTGACTGCTGCTCGTGTGTCTCCGTCTTGTCAGGTGAACCGGTTTGAGCAGTTCAACATTAATTATGCCAATGAGAAGCTTCAGGAGTATTTCAACAAGCACATCTTCTCCCTGGAGCAGCTGGAGTACCACAGGTGAGTCTGCAGGCAGGAGGTGTGTGGAGATACAGGAGGTGGGTGTGTGGAGATACAGGAGATACAGGAGGTGGGTGTGTGGAGATACAGGAGGTGTGTGGAGATACAGGAGGTGGATGTGTGGAGATACAGGAGGTGTGTGGAGATACAGGAGGTGGGTGTGTGGAGATACAGGAGGTGGGTGTGTGAAGATACAGGAGGTGGGTGTGTGGAGATACAGGAGGTGGGTGAGTGGAGATACAGGAGGTGGGTGTGTGAAGATACAGGAGGTGGGTGTGTGGAGATACAGGAGGTGGGTGAGTGGAGATACAGGAGGTAGGTGAGTGGAGATACAGGAGGTGGGTGTGTGGAGATACAGGAGGTGTGTGTGTGGAGATACAGGAGGTGGGTGAGTGGAGATACAGGAGGTGGGTGTGTGGAGATACAGGAGGTGTGTGTGTGGAGATACAGGAGGTGGGTGAGTGGAGATACAGGAGGTGGGTGAGTGGAGATACAGGAGGTGGGTGAGTGGAG
>NC_135229.1:9031339-9103839 GCF_052324685.1 Brachyhypopomus gauderio
AGTAAAAAGCACATTTTAATGTATATGTTGAAATAATAAAAAAATGAATTCTGAGTGGTTAAAAGATCTAGACAGACTCTGCATAATTAAGTTTTCTGAAGATTGTACACTGAAAAAATGACATTTGATATTGACTTGATATTTTTTGTCTTTTTGAATGGCCTGGACTGGTTTTACAGTAAGGGATACCTTAACTTTCTACCTAGTCATTTATATTTAGTAGGGGACAGTGATATCATCTTACCAGGTAGCTCAACTGATGGACAGTATGCTCAACCTTAGACACACAAGGCTCTTCTTTGGCTCATGTGACTTTAAGGTTGTGTGTGTGTGTGTGTGTGTGTGTGTGTGTGTGTGTGTGTGTGTGTGTGTGTGTGTGTGTGTGTGTAAGATACACAAGTGACCCCAGTTGCACTGATCACAATATAAGGATCCTTTTCTCAAAGAATGTACACCAATCTGTGACCCAGAACAACCTAACCCCAATTAAATCTTCATGAACCCTTTTGTTCATGCTTCTTTACATTTATAGGTAATAGCACATAAATTATTGTTATATCTGTTCCAGTCAGGTCTGTTGGGTCTTCAAACAGTACACTGGTGATTCCTAAAACCCATTTAAAGATTGGAGATTGGAAGCCCAAAGCTCTGGAACTCTCTCACTGAGGAGCTGATAGATTTTTCATCCCTGCACACCTTCAAAAAAGGGCCTCAAAACCTTCCAGTATATAACTGTGTTTCTTTAGGGAATTTCTATGATTTTATCATTTTATCAGGATTCAGTTACCTTTCAATTACCTTACAATTCAATAATTATGATTTAATAAACTTCCATAAAGCATCTCATATCCGGTAGTACAATCAACTGCTGAAGATTCACAGTAATCATAACAATTATCTTAAGAAGTCACCCTTATGTCACAATACGGGGCCCCCTGCTGGCTGCCTCCGTCTGCAGCGGCAGTATTTCATGTTGTCCTGTTGTTGTGTTGTGTTCGTCCCTCAGGTGGGCGGGGCCTATTAGGATCCCCGACACCTGAGGGTCGTTTGTCTGTCTATACCACGTATACGTATGTCTGTTTTGTCTTTGTACCAGTTGACTGCTGGTTATTGGTTGCTTAATATGGATTATGTTTTGTGTTGTGTATTTTATCCATTAAATCCCCATTTTCCTTGAGACTGGTGTGATCACTTTCTTTTTATTTTTGACTCCTTGCCCGTCACACATTACTTACAAAACTCCTCAATATAAACAAAATATACATGAAAACAATAATGTAATAATTAACCCTTAATTTTGGGTTCATATCCCAACATTTCATATCAGCTTACATTTCATATCACCTTATAAATATCTGAAAATATTAAACATGTTTTCTCAAATATTTTCAGGTAGCTCATGTAATCTTTCATTATTAAGCAAGACAGAACACATTGCAAGTATAAAGACCTTCCTAAATGTATACATGTATATAGTTATTAACATTTCCATTCACATCCACAGACGCATCTGTATTAGTAGGCGGACACATTCGCAATAGTGCGGGCGTTCAAATGAACTGGGCTGACAGGAAACCAAAACAAAAACCTAAAACCAGACAGAACAATGAGAGGAGACAAAACCAGAACAGGACTGAACAACCCTGAAAGAAACACTGAGGACTCAGAACAACAAGTAGTCAGAGAGACACGGGCAAAAATCAGAAAAGAAGCACACGCAGACACTGGAGAACAAACAGGCAACAGAGACCTGAGGAACACAGGAGACAGAGACAGAACCAGGCAACGGGACAGGAGACAGAGACAGAACCAGCGGCAGACGCGGAAATCAACAAACAACCAGCATCAGACGCACAGGACAGAGAACGACCAGATGCCACAAAGGAACCAGAGACTGGAACTGACATGGGAGAGACAACCAGGCAGGGAGGGAGACCACAACCGAGGTAAGGATTCGTTGGACAACATGTGAATGGGGACGAGCTGGACACCATAATGAGGGCCCGAGACAGTAACTGGAACAGAGACATTCACACCTGATGGGGACATGGGTACACAAATGACATCTTAACATAGGTCACCATCACAGGAATAAACGCATATGCGCGAATAGGTACCGGGAACAAAGGGCCTTGAGCTGGACTTCATACATGCCAGAAGTCCCTGAACATCATGTGCTGTCATTGCCCTATAAGCCGTAACGAAGTCTCCACATGTGGTGAGCCCCAAGGGTCCATGACCACCACCGTGTGACGTACATTTGGGGACTGACCAGGCGGAACCACACTCTGGCTGGGCAGCCTACAGAGATAGCCGTTCGGCAACAGTAACAAACCTGCCTGCGGTCTCAGGAACTCTGGGTCACTGGAACAGGGTGTTACGACCCTTCATGGGTGTTACGACCCTGCAGGTGCAGCTCAGACTTGCAACGCTCGGAGCGAGATTTACAGAACCCTTAACATCCCATAAAACCCTTCGAACTGTCCATCTCCCGTGACATGCTCTCCGGGACACCAGGATCTCTGCTCACTGTAGTGGCCTTCCCTCTAGGCACTGCAGTAAAAACCTCACTTTGAGGAATTCGAGTGGCTCAGGGCAGAGGAGAGACTTAAAAATAGCCTACTCTGTAGGGATGGGACCTTCCCCGTTAAATTCATGCGGGGGACTGAGAAAACTGTACGCCTTTTTTTTTCAGTAGAATAGATCCCTAGGAAACGAGTTCAGTGAAGGATCGCCGTGATCCTCTAAGTGAAGTGACCTTACCTCATCTGGCTCTCTTACTGGGTCCTGAGTAGGTGGGTCAATCTAAAACGTGTCGATAGTAGGAGACGGACACATTCAAAATAGAGTCGGAATTCAAATTAACTGGGCTGATCTCTGTGGAATTGCAGTATGAACACAAAGAGTACATAAGGAGGCAATAAAACAACAAACACAGGCCCAAACAAATTACTATTCCAACAGACAAGAACAGGGGGGAGAACAGGCTTATAATCAATGGGATGCGGAAGCATGAAACAAAAATACAATAAAACCGGAGGATAAACACTAACGAGCTAAAGGCAGAACAACCGTAATACAACCAGAATACAAAATGCACAGAAATGGTAGAGAAACCTAAACAGATTTTCCTGCAGAACAAATGCAAAGACCAGGGAATGAGCACAAAACATGGCAAACTTTACTGGTGTGACTACACTAAAGCGGAAAATGACAGAACATAGACAAAGACATACAGAGGAGGGGCTAATGGTGACACGTAGACAAGATTGACAGGTGGGAGCGTGGCTGGACATGACACAAATACCTTTAATTCTTCTCTATTAAACCTTTTTACTAAGCTTATGAAGTTATAGCCATCTTCTGAAGTCCATGTGAAACTCAGAGATGCTGTCTGAAACTGATGGATTTGATCGGATACTGTTTGATTTGATCTGATACAGTTTGATTTGATTTGATCTGATACTGTTTGTTTTATACTGGAATGTTCATGAATCTTTCCTGTACACTCTGCAGACATCCAGTCTGGCTGGCAGCAATAAAGCCTGCAGTACTGTGCATGGTCAGCGGGGGGAGGCAATGAGCTGGTACTTGCGAGGCAGGTTGGCGAAGCCACTGATTTCAGGGGTGGGATCAACACTGTCTGGGCCACCAGGAGTGCTGAAGGTGAAATTCTGGAGCAGAGACACGATGAAAAGAAAGAGCTCCATACGAGCCAGAGACTCACCCACACATGACCGTTTGCCTGCAGAAGGGGACAGAGGTGGTCACCATTAACATGTGCCTACAATGTGTCTGATTATGTATGTATCTGATATATCTGACAAACATAATTAGGTTTAGGTTTCAGGACACATGTCTAGCTGTACACACTGAGACCAATGTTTGAGGTTAATAATTATCCTGATCTGTTTCATCATTCAAAGCAAAATCCACAGAGCAAAGAGAATGTTGGGGAGTGTGTTGTGTGTGTGGTATGTGTGTGTGTGGGGGCAGGAGGGGGTATTTGTCATTTGGAAGAGTGTGTCAGGGTATGTTCGGACTGTGAGACTAGTTCCTCACACCCTGTGGTGATATATCAGACTGTTTCATGACAGCACTCACCTGCAGAAAAGGGGAGGAACGCCGGATTGTTTTTAAAGTTGCTGTTCTTATCCAGGAAGTGGGTGGGGTTAAATGTCCAGGGGCTGTCCCAGTGTGCCTCGTCCCTCAGAACGGAGTGCAGCATAGGAAAAATCACGGTGTCCTGCAGGGTGACGTGTGCTAGGGGTCACATGGGGTCGTGGGGTGCCACTTTTGTTTTCTTTGATTTACAGCCAAATGTGTTGGACACAGAGTGCGCGAGTGCATTATGTCAAGTCCCGTTACGTTTTTTTGGACCAGCACTGTTGGTCATTAATTAGTAAAGCCAGTCATCCTGTTTGAGTGCTTTGAAAGATCAGCAATGAAAAGTGTTACCTTGGGAATGGTGTAGCCTCTGAATGTGATGTTCTGCAGGGCGTAATGGGGAACATTAAGTGGCACTAGGTCCACAAAACGCTGAACCTCATGGATCACAGCATCCGTGTAGGGGAGGGACTTCCTGTCTTCCATTGAAGGGCATCTGTCGCGCCCAATCACAGTGTCGATCTCTTCCTGCAAGCGCTCTGAGGGAACAGGATTAGAAAGGCAGAAGTGTACACAGCCCTTTATCTCATTACACTATTATGGATTATCAGGATGCACAACAACCTCAGTACACTTACATTTACACATCCATCTTCCTTATATTTACAAAAGCAACTCTCCTTTGTTCAGGCCTTACCCTGTATCTGAGGGTACTTTATCAGTAACAACAGACTGTATCTGATAGTGGTGCTGGTGGTCTCAGTCCCTGCCAGGAACAGGTTGAGAATAGTAGCTATCATGTTATCGTAGTGGAACTCTGTACTGGCACTGTCCTTCTCCTGCAGAAGAAATAGGACAAATTAATCAAATCAATTTTCAAAAAGTTCTGTTCCACCTTATTTGAGTTAGAATTACAATAATGTTACTGTACATCCCCTTAAAATGTGTTGAATCATTAAACTGAAGTGAGACACTGAACAGAAATGAATCGGTTAACAGAAGTGGTTGTGTTCAACAAGTGAGTCTGTGAACTAAAC
The DNA here is from genome assembly GCF_052324685.1 of Brachyhypopomus gauderio. Classification (NCBI taxonomy): domain Eukaryota; kingdom Metazoa; phylum Chordata; class Actinopteri; order Gymnotiformes; family Hypopomidae; genus Brachyhypopomus; species Brachyhypopomus gauderio. The sequence goes on from NC_135229.1 coordinate 9,036,484, forward strand.
TGAGTCTCTGATCAGGAGCGAGTAACATTCTTCATGTTCAGGTGTGTCTGTCCTGCTGGAATTCGAGTCATGGTTTTTCTTTTGTAACTCATATAGTTGAACTTCGAATGGTGGATTGAGTTGTGTTTTGAAGCAGGAAAACCCCCAAACTGCAGTGCAGTCCAGTTTGAAGTCCAGTGTTCAGGAGGTGCTCAGGACTGAACAGACAGTGACTGCTGCAGTAGCATCTGTGGGCGAATCTTCATCTACCTGGTCGAGTCGAATAAGGAAACAGTCGATGAAGTCTCGGGGGTCACTGGGGTCGAGTGTCTCCTTGTGCTGTTGGACTTTGCCCATAGCAAAGGTCCTGAGCTCCTCCACCTCCTTCATGAAGCTGAAATGACGACCCGGAAGGTGTTTCATCACACGAGGGAAGACATTGTACAGCTGTGATGAGAGGACAATTTTATTTAAGCTTCAGAAAAACAAGGCAATGGTTAACTCAGACAGGACACTTGATTAACTCACACAGTACACTTGACAAACTCACACAGGACACTTGATTAACTCACACAGGACACCTGTCCTGCCTTCTTTGTTCCCTCACCTGTCCCCAGCCACTACTGGCAAAGCGTAAGGCTCCAGAGACAATGTCCAGTAAACGTAGAAAGTTGCTGTCATCATAGCTAAATCGCTGCCCAAACACGAGTGAACAGATCACGTTGGACACGGCCCGGCTCAGGTAGAACGTGGGGTCAAAGACAGCAGCTGCAGGGAGGACAAACAGGTAAACAACAACATCTTGAGCAAGGTGATAGCGGAGAAAAGCTGAAGCTCCTTACAGTTGTCAAGAAATTATTCAACTGTTGTCTGACCCTGCCATTCTCTCTAATCTGTTCCCAACCGTCTGTGACTCATTGGAATGTCCAGTTCCCCCCAAGCATCCTGCCAAATGTCATAAACTACGGGTTACACTACTGGTTGGTGGAGAAACAGACGAAGCTCCTCACAGTTTGTGTCTCTGACAGAGTCCAACAGGTGTTTGCTCTCCTCCTGAATCCACTCCTCCATCCTCTTGCGTCCCATCCCAAAATCTCTCAGTGTAGTGAGCGTGAAACGGCGGAGCTGACGCCAGCGTTCCCCGTTACTGATGATCAGCCCTGAAGAAATAAAAATAGTGAAATTTAGGGAATACGTGGCTACCTAGCCTAAATGAGGTCATCATTTAGTAACTCCTTAATGCAACAGACCCAGTGAGGGGAACTATTTAAATTCCATTACTATCATTCTTACACATATCTGCATAAAGTTACTGCAGCAGACTATTTAGTGCACACCATTTTCTGCTATATACAGTATATGCTACGTTATATGACAAATACATACATCACAAATGCTCTTGTTGACCAGTTTGTGTGTGTGTGTGTGTGTATATATATATATATATATATATATATATATATATATATATATATATATATATATATATATATATATATATGGTGATGACATCAGTCTTACCATAGCCTTTCAAAACTGTCTGAGCAAACGCGATTGGTGCTCTGCCTACGAAGTCGTCCGCCTGGTCTATGAGTGCCTCCTTGACTGCATCGTAGCCCACCAACACCACCACTCTCTGGGGTCCCAAATATACTGTCATCACAGGCCCGTAGGTCTTACTCAACTGTTAAGGGACATAGACACATCACCAGCAGGTCCCAGGACACCAACAGGACCTCCTGACCTCTCAACCCCATTCTCCATGATGACCAGTAAAACCTTTTATAATCTGTGAAGAGCTGAATCACGTGAAGGACATTAAGGAGTGTAGATTAATAATGGCAAACTGAGGACTAACATTAGGACCCTTAGACACTTTCACAACACTATCACAGCACTATAAGTTTATTTGATCCCTGTTTTAATAAACCAGATTAGGTCATCATTGGATTATCCCACTTGTGCAATACTGTGGCCTCCTCCAGGAATTCACTCTGGCACCCAGATCAGACAGATTTTTAAAGAATATGGACAAGTGTTTTATTCCACTAGCAGATTATTAAAACTTCAGAATATGGTTCTACATGACAAAAGTTCCATTTTCCTGGTGGAATTTACAAAAGTTCTCAAATTTGTAAAATACTGCAGGTGATGTAAACAGTATAAACAAACATAAGGCACCTTGGAATATGATGTGGTTCTTTAATCATGACTGTATGTCTTTGCAGGTCAAAAAACACCATACATGTAAATTGAATGATCTACATGTTAGTACTGGCTTACATCCATTTAATATGTTCCTGGGTTTATTTTGCATTTGCACGTATCTCCACTAATTTCATCCAAATAAAATCCCTGTAACCAAAAACCACATATGGAAAACACATTTAATTCCAGTATAAATACACATTATTTCTTCTTTACCTTCAGGAAGGTTTTAAACGGGGCACGGCGGTTCAGGGTGAGGATGTTGCCAAGTAGAGGCAGAGCAGCAGGTCCTGGAGGGAGTTTTTGAGCTTTACTCCTCTGTCTGATCACCAATATCAGAATGGCCAGTAAACCCAGCACAAGAGCTGTGCTGGATATTTCCATGACTCCTGTCCTGTCTCTACTGATATTTAAGACTGACTTCTGCTTCTTGTTCTTGCTTGTTTGCTAGCTGATGTTCCCAGAGGGCTGTTCAGGTTTTATAAGTAGCAGGGAGGGAAGAGGAGGAGGAGGAGCTGTTTGAGTGTTTATGGGACAGAGCTCCACTTTATCCAACGTGCACCTTCACCTCTTTCTTGCGTGACTAATGATAAAGCACAAACACTGTTACGTGTGACTGTATACACATTGGAATGCAGAGACCGAGCTTGTGTTAAGTAGTATTATTAATAAAATAATAATAACATTCTCTATTTAAACGCACTTATGTGTGCAGTTGTGGATCCTCCTCAACCGTTCGTTTCATTTGTGTGCAAGCTTAACTGACTTGTGTGCAAGCTTAACTAACCTGACTGATAAGGCTTGTATCAGACCTGCATTCATGAAACAGCTTCATAACTCCACTTATCTGGCAGCAGACATCTGAGGGAAAGAGGGTCTGAACTGTTGCAGTGTGTGGTTACAAGAGAATGTTTGTATAGTGTGTAGAACTGGGGAATAGGAAATATTTTCTCTGACATGTCAGTACTGTGTACCTCGGCAACTCCCAGTGTCAGTACTGTGTACTTCGATAACTCCCAGTGCAGTACTGTGTACTTCGATAACTCCCAGTGTCAGTACTGTGCAGAGGTGTCAATTCCAGGTTCAGAAAGTAAGTCCTCACCAGGATTTTGCTCAAGCTTCCTGGATTGTGTTGATTCCACTAATTTTAGTGGCAGGTACATACTTTAACAGAGATACTGCACTGCGCGGCGAAAATTACGTAATCGCTGTGGCTCCGCCCGTGCGCGAGGGTCTCACGCGCTGTCGATTCGCGAGGTCGTGCACCTCTCAAATTTTGTAACTTCGCGCGCGTCGCGCCTCAGCGTAATGAACAAAGTCGTGTTTGCAGGGTTCATACACCTTTATAAGGTGGAATTAAATCACTTGTACGTCACTTTCAAGGTCCAGTTCAATATTTCCCAGCACAATAAACTTAAATAAGTTAAATATTTATAAATATACTCGAAATGATTCGAAATAATTCGCTTTTAATCACATTATTTAATGGTGGTTTATTTTCAAAACGCCCAATCTTAACTTCTTCACGTTCTCTCATATCGCGATCGATCGATCGCCAGTAGTTGGCGAATTAGTAACTCGTGTGAGCGTGTGAAGACAGTCAAATGCGTGTTTTCCACTACGCCGGTTTTAAAAGTATTAGCGGCTCGCTTGTAAACAAACCGCGCACCATGAAGATGTAGGTGTGTGTCGCCCTCAGAGTTGATGACGTAACCGGGCCACAGCACAGACCGTTAAGCCAGGTGAGCGCGCGGACAGGCTGGTGAGCCGCATGAAACCAGGCAAAGAGCCGCATGCGGCTCGCGAGCCGCAGGTTGGCCACTCCTGGTATAAACGCTTCCACCGTTCGCGCAGGGTCGCGCAAGGTGGGCGGAGTCACGCGCTACGGTCGCGAAAGCATAAACCACGCGTTGCTAAGTAGCGTTACTGACAACACTGGTGACGTCACAATTAAAGTGACTATAAAAGGAGCGTTCGCTGACAGACGACAGACGACGCTTTCTGCGATACACGTAATCAATTGGACCATGAGAGAACTACTGATGAGCGTAAGTTCAAGTTCCTTTGAGATGGTAGGAGCTAGGATTTATAGTAGGTCTAATTCTCAGGGGCGGACTGGAGAGAAAAATATATGTGTGTGTGTGTGTGTGTGTGTACACACACACACACACACACAATAATAATAATAAGTTTCACGCAATAATATGATTACAAGGCCACATAGTGGCATAACAAAATAACTAACAAACTTAACAACTTAACCTTGACAAAATACAGGGGAAAAACAACTGGAAAGCTACTGAAACCTATATTATTCACTCAGTGAGTAACCTCTGCAGTTTTTCTTTTTTTCTCTTTCAGCTTTTCAGTGCCACCTTTACGTTTCATAGTTTGTTTAGACCCTGGTTTAGAGTGCTCCATCTTTACGGTAATGCAGACTTATTTTTTCACATTTCAGTAGTGTGAACTGTGTGGCAGAGGGATCACATGATGAGTTAGACCCTCAGTAGTGTCAGTGTGCAACTGGCGTCTCTCTCTTGACTTGTCACTTGTGGGATACAAACAGGGAGATATAATTAATGTGGCATTAGTATGGACAAGGCTTTTCCAGTTCATGACTACTTGTATTAATAAGTGACACAGCTGCTGTATGTTTTCGTAGTCCGGCACGGATTTTCTGGGACAAATTGTTTTTTTTTCTGTTCTCTGCTGCATACCGTCAGCCCGCATCTGCTGGCCCAGTACGCGCACTGAGCAGGTTTGCCTGACTGGAGCGGGGGAGAGGTAATAGGCACCGTTAAACAGCAGCGTGACTACGTGCAGGGGCCGCAGTGCATGGCAATGGCTCCTCAAAGGGCTGAGTTAAACCACCGGCACCCACTAACCCAGGTATCACCAAATGGCGGACCGCGGTCCGGATCCGGACCCGAACGCCGTCCTGTCCGGACCCAATCACATTCCTGATTAACTGGATACGGACCCAAATGCCAAAAATTTTTTAACGGGAGACTATATTTTAAACCGGAGAATTTATTTTTAGACGAGTGTTACGTTCACCACCCATTTGAGTGTTACGTTCGCCCCCCCCGCTCAACAACTTTCGTTCGCCACCCCCAACCCCCCCCCCCCCCCCCCCCCCGCTCAACAACTTTCGTCGACCTAAGGTCTGAGCTATCTGCCAAAAATGGACCGCGGAAAGATTTAATTGATTACCCCTGCACTAACCCATCGGCCCACCGGGGAAATCCCCGGTAGTAATGTATGCCAGTCCGCCCCTGGTGTAATTACAATTCAGGTTTTTGCAAAATAGAATGTGTAAATGATTTATCCAAAATGACTATCATGAAGTGGGCTGACATTAGAGTGACTGACGCATGGATAGTAGAGGGTTTCTGCCGATCCTTGCGTGATAGATTTGGTAAATGTACTAACCTTTCTGTTCCTCATCTAAGGAGGGCTCCCCAGGACACCACCGCGGCGAACCCGGCTCCCCAGGATGCCACTGCGGCGAACCCGGCTACCCAGGACCCGTGTCGCCCGTGTCGCCGCCCGTGTGAAAAAAGAAAACAAAAAAAGTGCGCGTGTATGAAAAAAACAAAAAAGTGCGCGTGTGAAAAAAAAGTGCGCGTGTGAAAAAAAGAAAAAGTGCGTGTGTGAAAAAGTGCACGTGCGTAAAAAAAGTGTGCGTGTGAAAAAAATGCCTGTGTGAAAAAAAGTGCGCGTGCGCTTGTGTGAAAAAATAAAATTTAAAAAAGTGCGCGTGTGAAAAAAAAGTGCGTGTTTAAAAAATTAATAAATTGAGCGTGCACGTGTAAAAGAAAATATATAAAAAAAATTTCTTCTTCTTCTTAGACCGTGTCCGTAGTGGACATAGGCTCTCCCACACGATGACTCAAAGACCTCCATTTTACTCTGTCCTGTGCTAGCGCGCACATTCTGCCAACTCAGGCCCATTCTTTGTATCACAGTCTGTGTCCAGTTCGTTCTCGGCCGTCCTTGTCATCTTCCACTCGGCCTTCCAAGATGATGTTTGGGATCCGCTTGTCGTCCATCCGAAGTGCATGACCTAGCCAACAGTTTTGTTGCTCGTGCACCACGTTGACTATCGCTCTCCGTTGTCTGAGTCGTTCACGAATGATCTTGTTTCTGATTTTATCGATCAACTTGATTCCGGCGATCTTGCGTAGGGCAGCCATCTCAAACACATTCAGCATGTTCTTCTCCTTCGTTCTCAGAGTTCAAGCCTCGCATCTGTAGAGGGCTATCGGTTGGATCAGTGATCGGTACAGTCTTAGCTTGGTCTCGGTGCTGATCTTTTTGTCCGACCAGATGTCTTTGAGCTCATTCATTGTGCTCAGCGCACATGCCGTTCTTACTCAGATGTCTTGTGTGCTGTCTCCGTACTTGGTTATGTACAATCCAAGATATTTGAATCGCTTGGTGTAACTCAGTTGTTCGTTGCCAAGCTTCAAACCTCCCTTTATCAGATTCTCTCTCTCCTCTGGTGGTCTAAGACTCATTAACATCCATTCAGTCTTTGTCTGCCTGATCTCCATGCCGTGTTCGGAACTTGCAATGTTAATTTTGTCAATAAGTTCTTAAATGCGCTTTAGCGATGTGGCCAGGAGCGCAATGTCGCCTGCAAACCTTAGGTTATTAATTGGTCTGCCGCTGATAGTTGCTTCATCTTGGTGTTCTTCCTCATCCAGCGCGAGTCTCATTATGTGTTCTAGAAAAATATTGAAGAGGTCTGGAGACAGAATACATCCTTGGCGGACACCCACAGTTTGTCTGAACCAGTCATTGAAATCGATGAACACCATGTAGAGGTCTTTGTCTTGCAGCGCTAGATGTTTTTCTGCAAGGAGTCGTAAAGCAAAGATCTGCTCGATTGTTCCTCGTCCGGCTCGGAAGTCGTCCGGCTCGGAAGCTGGCCTGCTCTTCGGCCATTTGTGTTTCGATCGCGCTCTTCATTTGGCTGTGTATGATCTCAAGTATGATCTTGCTCGCGTGACATATCAGACTTATAGTTCGATAGTTCTCGCATTTGGAGGAGTCTCCTTTCTTTGGCAAGGTTACTATAAGTGACTTAGTCCAGTGTTGGAAACTGTCCGGTTGCCCATATTCGGTTGCAGATCTTGTGCATAACCTTTTCTGACGCTTGGCCACCCAGCCGTATAAGGTCCCCTCTAGCTCGTCAATGCCAGGTGCTTTTCTGCTTTTTAGTTTAGCAATTGCAGCTCGGAATTCACTTTCCAAGATGCAAGGCAGTTCGTTGTGCTGCTCGTCGGGCCACAGTTCGTCTAGCATGCTCGTTTCGACTTTGATCTTGAAGTTGTAGACTTTTTCGGTTGTCAAAAGTTCACCAGATTTGCTTCTTATGATGTTACGCTCTTTTAGTGCGACTCCTGACTTAAGTACCTTCACTTTTTGATATAAAACCCTTGTATCATTCTGTTTGCTAATTTTTTCTATTTCGTCGCATTGCTTGTTAACCCACTCTACTCGACTATTTTCCACCTCTCACCTTATCTCTCCCGTCAAAGCATTATAGGCGGGTTTTTGTGAGTGGTCTTTGTTTATTGTTTAAAGGTTTCTCTGTTCATCTGCAAGCTTGAGGACTTTGTCACTTATCCATTTGCTCTTCTTTGTTCTCACTTGTCCAATAATTTCACTTGCGACACTCTTGTATATCTCATTGTTTTTTTCTAAAGCGGCGTCGATGTCAAGTTCATCGAGGCTGTCTATCAGACATTCGAATCTGTTCTTGAGCTCGACTTGGTATTCTCATCTGGTACCTCTCGATGTTCAGTTCAGTTTGGTTTCTTTTCTGTTTACTGTGCTGAATCGAAATTTCATTTCAGCCATAACTAAGTTGTGATCAACTGAGTTTTTTTTACTTCGGCAAGACCGACAATATGCCATTTGAAGTTTTCCAGTTCTTCAACCAGTAACTCAAGGCTGCCAGGCTTCCAAAGCTTTCGGACATTCCACGTACCTACGATGGTCTTTTCCTTAGCACTGAACATTCTCTTGTCGTGGCCTTCCTTTGATTGACTTCCCCAGTTTGAATTACTCTCACACCCCCTGAGGGACTCAAAGTGCTCGAGGGCGCATACAGGTGCCATCCTAGCCCGGGGTTTTGGTTTCGTTGGTTGTCTTTTCATTGTTTTTTGGGGTGTCTTCGCGGGCGGTTCCCCGAGTCCTCTCCCGCTATCCTCTAGCATAGGTAGGCGCCATTAGCTGCATAGGCTCCTCCGCCGCTTTAGTTGTAATTTCCTACATCAAGGATACTACCATGCCCCAGTCGCAACTAGCGAGTAGGCCCGGTTATCCCGCCGGGGTCTCGGCGGGTAAATAAATTTTTTTAAATGCGAGTGTGGAAAAAAAGCGCATGTGAGCGTGCGTGTGTGGAAAAAACCGTGCCCGTGTGAAAAACAGTGTGCATGTGAAAGTGCACGTGTGAAAAATAAAATAAAAAAGTGCGCGTATGAAAAAAATGCATGTGTGAAAAAAAGAAAAAAGTGCGCATGTGAAAAAAGTAAATTTAAAAAGTGCATGTGAAAAAATGCACGTGTGAAAAAAATAATTTAAAAATGCATGTGTGAAAAAAGTGCATGTGTGTGAGCGTGCGTGTGTGAAAAAAAAATGGGCGTGTGAAAAAATATATAATAAAAAATGCGTGTGAAAAAAATGCATGTGGAAAAAAAGTGCGCGTGTGAAAAAAAGTGTGTGTGTGTGAGCGTGCGCGTGTGTGGAAAAAAAAGAAAAAGGGCACGTGTGGGGAAAAAATTAATAATAAAAAAGTGCGTGTGTGTGAGCGTGCGCGTGTCATGTTCAGCTCCGCCCTCCTTCCCTGTCTTGTGTCGTCTGCCCTAGCCCCACCCTGTTTTTCCTGTTACCTGTTCGTCATGACCCGTCCTCAGTGTTTCACCTGCATCTCATTTCTCCTCCCTGTCCCATGGTATTTAATTCCCTGTCTCATCCTCTCGTTGTCGGTCATTGTGTTTCTAAGGTTTTCAATACGGTCCTGTGTTCCCGTGTCTCTGCGTCCTCTAGCCTGATCTTCCCCGTTTTCTGGTCTGGTTCATGTTGTGTAGTCTTCCTCGTGTGCTCTCTCTCATGTTTCTCATTGCCTCTGTCACCCCTCCTTCCATCTAGTGTTCTCTAGTGATTTCCGTATTGGTTTCATGTTGTTCCTTGTCCTGCTTATTCCCCTGCTTATCCTGCTTATCTTCCCCGTTTTTTGGTATATATAAAAAAGTGCGTGTGTGAAAAAAATGTATAAAATTGCGAGTGGAAAAAAGTGCACAAGTGAAAAAATAGCACGTGTGAGCGTGTGCGTGTAAAAAATAATGCGCTTGTGAAAAAAAATGCTCATGTAAGTGTGCATGGGTGTGAATAAAAAGTGCATGTTTGAAAATATATATAAAATTGTGCTTGGGTGAGCGTGTGCATGTAAAAAATATATATAAAAAAGTGCGCGTGTGAAAAAAAAATAATAATGTGCGTGTGAAAAAATGCATGTGTGAAAAAAAGAAAAAAGTGTGCCTCTGAAAAAAATGTGCATGTGAGCATGCACATGTGAAAAAAAGTGTGCATGTGTGAAAAAAAATGCGCATGTGACAAAGTGCATGTGAAAAGTGCACGTGTGGAAAAAAAAGTAAGTACACGTGTGAAAATAAATTAATAAATAAGTATGCATGTGAAAAAAGTGCACGTGTGCACGTGTGTGAAAAAAATCAAAAGTGCACGTGAGAAAAAAATTTATAAAAAAGTGTGCATGTGGAAAAAAAGTGCATGTGTGAGCGTGCGTGTGTAAAAAAAGATATATAAAAAACTGCGTTTGAAAATAGTGCGCGTGTGAAAAAACAATAATTGTACGTGTGTGAGCGTGTGTGTGTAAATAAATAAAATGCGCGTGTGAAAAAAAGTGCATGTGTGAGCGTGCGGGTGTGTGAAAAAAAATGCACGTGTGAAAAGTGCGTGTATGAGCGTGCGCGTGTGTGAAAAAACATGCGTGTGTAAAAAACATTTTTTAAATTGTGGGTGTGAGCGTGTGTGTGTGAAAAAAAATATGCGTGTGAAAAAAAACAAAAAAATGCATATGTGAGCATGTGAAAAAAATATTTTCAAAGTGCGCATGTATAAAAAAAGTGCGCATGTATAAAAAAAGTGCACGTGTGTGAAAAAAAGTGTGCATGTGTGAAAAAAAAAGTGCGCGTGTGAAAAAATAATAAAATTGAGCGTGTAAATAAATAAAATGCACGTGTGAAAAAATGCTCTTGAGTGTGCGCGTGTGTGAAAAAAAGTGTGTGTGTGAAAAAAATATATAAAATTGTGCGTGAGCATGTAAAAAAGATAATAAATAAAATGCGTGTGTGAAAAAAGTGCATGTGTGAGTGTGCGCTTGTGAAAAATATATATAAAAAAGTGCGCGTGTGAAAAAAAAGCATGTGTGGAAAAAAGTGCGTGTGTTGAAAAAAAGAAAAAAGTGTGTGTGTAAAAAAATGCACGTGTGAAAAAAATGCGCATGTGGAAAAAATAAAGTACACGTGTGAAAAAAATGTGTGAAAAATATATATAAAATTGCACGTGAGCATGTCCGTGTAAAAAAAATAATAAAATGCACGTGTGAAAAAAAATGCTCATGTGAGTGTGCATGGGTGTGAATAAAAAGTGCATGTGTGAAAATATAAAATTGCGCTTGGGTGAGCGTGTGCATATAAAAAAATATATAAAAAAAGTGCGCGTGTGAAAAAAAATAATGTGCGTGTGACAAAATGCATGTGTGAAAAAAAGAAAAAAGTGCGCCTCTGAAAAAAATGCGCATGTGAGCATGCACATGTGAAAAAAAAGTGCGCGTGTGAAAAAAATGCGCATGTGAGCGTGCGCATGTGACAAAAAGTGCATGTGAAAAGTGCACGTGTGAAAAAAAGTAAGTACATGTGTGAAAATAAACAAATAAAAAAGTATGCATGTGAAAAAAAGTGCACGTGTGTGTGTGCACGTGTGTGAAAAAATTTATAAAAAAGTGCGCATGTGAAAAAAAAGTGCATGTGTGAGTGCGTGTGTAAAAAAATATATAAAAAAGTGCGCATTTGAAAATAGTGCGCGTGGGAAAAAACAATAAAATTGTACGTGTGAGTGTGTGTGTGTGTAAATAAATCAAATGCGCGTGTGAAAAAAAGTGCATGTGTGAGCGTGCGCGTGTGTGAAAAAAAATGCACGTGTGAAAAAAAGTGTGTATGAGCGTGCGCGTGTGTAAAAAAAGTGCGTGTATGAGCGTGCGCGTGTGTGGAAAAAAAATGCGTGTGTAAAAAACATTTTTTAAATTGTGGGTGTGAGCGTGTGTGTGTGAAAAAAAAGCGTGTGAAAAAAAACAAAAAAATGCGTATGTGAGCATGTGAAAAAAATATTTTAAAAGTGCACATGTGAGCGTGCGCGTGTGTGAAAAAAAGTGTGGCGCGTGTGAAAAAAAATGCATGTGTGAAAAAAATAAAAAAGCACGTGTGAAAAAAATGCTCGTGAGTGTGCGTGTGTGTGAAAAAGTGTGTGTGAAAAAAATATATAAAATTGTGCGTGAGCATGTAAAAAAAATAATAAATAAAATGCGTGTGAAAAAAGTGCATGTGTGAGTGTGCGCGTGTGAAAAATATACATAAAAAAGTGCACGTGTGAAAAAAAGCATGTGTGGAAAAAAGTGCGAGTCGAAAAAAAGAAAAAAGTGCGCGTGTAAAAAAATGCACGTGTGAAAAAAATGTGTGAAAAATATATATAAAATTGCACGTGAGCATGTCCGTGTAAAAAAAATAATAAAATGCACGTGTGAAAAAAATGCTCATGTGAGTGTGCATGGATGTGAATAAAAAGTGCATGTGAAAATATATATAAAATTGCGCTTGGGTGAGCGTGTGCATGTAAAAAATATATATTAAAAAGTGCGCGTGTGAAAAAAAAAAAATAATGTGCGTGTGAAAAAATGCATGTGTGAAAAAAAGAAAAAAGTGCACCTCTGAAAAAAATGCGCATGTGAGCATGCACATGTGAAAAAAACATGCGCGTGTGAAAAAAAATGCGCATGTGAGCATGCGAATGTGACAAAAAGTGCATGTGAAAAGTACACGTGTGGAAAAAAAAGTAAGTACACGTGTGAAAATAAATAAACAAATAAAAAAGTATGCGTGAAAAAAATCAAAAGTGCACGTGTAAAAAAAATTTATAAAAAAGTGCGCATGTGAAAAAAAAGTGCATGTGTGAGCGTGCGTGTGTAAAAATATATATATAAAAAGTGCGCGTTTGAAAATAGTGTGTGTGTGTGTAAATAAATAAAATGCGCGTGTGAAAAAAAGTGCATGTGTGAGCGTGCGGGTGTGTGAAAAAAAATGCACGTGTGAAAAAAGTGCGTGTATGAGCGTGCGCGTGTAAAAAACATTTCTAAAATTGTAGGTGTGAGCGTGTGTGTGTGAAAAAAATATATGCGTGTGAAAAAAAACAAAAAAATGCGTATGTGAGCATGTGAAAAAAATATTTTAAAAGTGCGCGTGTGAAAAAAAGTGCGCATGTATAAAAAAAGTGCACGTGTGTGAAAAAAAGTGCATGTGTGAAAAAAAAGGGCACATTTTTAAAAAGTGCGCGTGTGAGCGTGCGCGTGTGTGAAAAAAAGTGGCGCGTGTGAAAAAAATGCATGTGTGAAAAAAATAAAGTGCGCGTGTGAAAAAATAATAAAATTGATCGAGTAAATAAATAAAATGCACGTGTGAAAAAAATGCTCATGAGTGTGCGCGTGTGTGAAAAAAATTGTGTGTGTGAAAAAAATATATAAAATTGTGCATGAGCATGTAAAAAAAATAAATAAAATGCGTGTGTGAAAAAAGTGCATGTGTGAGTGCGCGTGTGAAAAATATATATAAAAAGTGCACGTGTGAAAAAAAAGCATGTGTGGAAAAAAGTGCGTGTGTCGAAAAAAAGAAAAAAGTGCGCGTGTAAGAAAATGCACATGTGAAAAAAATGTGCATGTGGAAAAAATTAAGTACATGTGTGAAAAAAATTCGCATGTGGAAAAAAGTACACGTGTGAAAAAAATTTGTGAAAAAATGTATATAAAATTGCACGTGAGCATGTGCGTGTAAAAAAATTATGCACGTGTGGAAAAAAAATGCTCATGTGAGTGTGCATGGGTGTGAATAAAAAGTGCATGTGTAAAAATATATATAAAATTGCGCTTGGGTGAGCGTGTGCATGTAAAAAATATATATTAAAAAGTGCGCGTGTGAAAAAAAAAATAATGTGCGTGTGAAAAAATGCATGTGTGAAAAAAGAAAAAAGTGCGCCTCTGAAAAAAATGCGCATGTGAGCATGCACATGTGAAAAAAAAGTGCATGTGTGAGCGTGCGTGTGTAAAAAAATATATAAAAAAGTGCGTTTGAAAATAGTGCGCGTGTGAAAAAACAATAAAATTGTACGTGTGTGAGCGTGAGTGTGTGTGTAAATAAATAAAATGCGCGTGTGAAAAAAAGTGCATGTGTGAGCGTGCGGGTGTGTGAAAAAAAATGCACGTGTGAAAAAAAGTGCGTGTATGAGCGTGCGCATGTGTGAAAAAAATGCGTGTGTAAAAATGTGCGTGTATGAGCGTGCGCGTGTGTGGAAAAAAATGCGTGTGTAAAAAACAAAAAAATGCGTATGTGAGCATGTGAAAAAAATATTTTAAAAGTGCGCTTGTGAAAAAAAGTGCGCATGTATAAAAAAGTGCACGTGTGTGAAAAAAAAGTGCACATGTGAAAACAATAATAAAAAAGTGCGCATGTGTGAGTGTGCGCGTGTGAAAAAAGTGCATGTGAAAAAAAGTGCGCCTGTGAAAAAAATAATAAAGTGCACGTGTGAAAAAAGTGCGTGTGGGAGTGTGCACGTGTGTGAAAAAAATTTAAAAGTGCACGTGTGAGAAAAATGTATAAAAAAGTGCGCGTGTGAGCGTGTGTGTGTAAAAAATATATATTAAAAAAGTGCGCGTGTGAAAAAAAAAGTGTGTGTGAAAAATAATAAAATTGCCTGTGTGAGCATGTGCGTGTAAATAAATAAAATGCGCGTGTAAAAAAAAGTGCATGTGTGAGCGTGCGCATGTGTGAAAAATAAAATAAAAAATATGCGCATGTGAAAAGTGTGCGCGTGTGAGCGTGCGCATGTGTGAAAAAAAATTTAAATTTCGGGTGTGAACGTGTGCAAACTATATATTTAAAAAGTGCGCGTGTGTGGAAAAAAAAGTGCGCGTGTGTGAGCGTGCGCGTGTTTTAAAAAAAGTTTGCATGTGAAAAAATGTGCACGTGTGAGCATGCACATGTGAAAAAAGTGCGTGTGTGAAAAAAAGAAATTAAAAAGTGCGCATGTGAAAAAAATATTCTGTAAAGTGCAAAACAGCAGCATTCAACGATAGTGATTAAAATAACCCCAATTTGCAAAAAATATGTAACTGATTTAACCTTTTCAAATATTTTTGGAAGGCAGATTGGCATTTAGGAAGACCAAGTGCCTCAGCTTGGAGGGGTTGATCTGTTTTCTTCACTCTGTTATTATCTGCCCAGTTTTGGAAAAGATTCTTCAGAGCAGGGGTTGTTACTGTTACTTGTTTGCTACTTTAGTAGTCATTGTTTACTAAACAACAACGACATCTTTTATATTCTGTCTAAATGGACATTATTGCATCTTTTACATTCTGTCTACATTCTGTGTATATTGTTGTTGTTGTCATGGTGACCGGTGTCGGCCAGAGGAGGATGGGTTCCCCCCCTGAGTCTTGGTTCCTCTCAAGGTTTCTTCCTCATGCAAAAAAACTAGGGAGTTTTTCCTTGCCACTGTCGCCTTTGGCTTGCTCACTGGGGGCTAGGACTCGGCACTTGTAAAGCTGCTTTGTGACAACAACTGTTGTAAAAAGCGTTATATAAATAAAATTTGATTGATTAATTGTTTACCCTAATAAACTACGTGTTGAATGCAACTTGTCTCTGTATCCTCTAAGCCTCGCAACGTTACAATATGCATATGTGGTTGCATTGGCGGCTGGTCAATATGGGGCGCTAGGGTGCCGCCCCCTTAATATTGTTCCAATATTAAAATGAGTTTATTATAAACTGCGATAGTGAGGAAACTATTTAGTCACACTGTGTGTCTATATATATATATATATATATATATATATATATATATATAATATAACACTTCTAATTCTAAACTATTCATCAATGTGTCCAAGACTATTTGTAACATAACTGTACGAAATGAAAATGAATGAAGTTACATAATAAGAACAAATAAACTGGAATGTCCAATCCAAATCACAAAAGGTTCATAATACGCAGTCAATGGATTCACAAAGTTTGTACAGTATGTATCAAAAAACAGCTCACAAACCACCAATGGTTTAGTGCAACACTCGTTTACTTCAGGTTTCATTTATAAATAGAAACTGTCAAAATCCAAACACTGTGAATGAAGACGTTTTAAAACACGTAGAGAAGAGGTTCTGCTTCACCTCAGAAGTGGAGCTCCAGAGGTTGACGACTTCATGACAGCGATAGAGACTCCCTGATCTCCTCTCATCTGTGCCTTTGAATATGACACACTGACCCAGAACACACCCATTTTTGACTAGTCCAATCTCTCCTCATCTGTCTGAGTCCATAGATATGAAATGTTGTCCTCGTAAATTATGGCCAGTGTCTCGCCCGTGTCTGATACAGCTGCACTGGTTTGCACGTATGCCTAAAGGTCACAGGAGACAAAAATGAAGATAAAACACACAAAAAAATGACTTTTCAACATAATGTAAAAGCATGCAATCCCAAAATACACTGAATAAAGAAATTATATATGAATATCCAACCAATAACACCATTAAATTCAAAGCATTAATTTAAATAAGAAAATGTAACATTTTAAAACATTACACTTATCTCTGGAAGTGACCGGAAGGTTTCCATGGAGACTTGGTCATGCATGGAATCTTATAGCCTTGTCTAAACAAACAAACAAGTTTGATCTGATAAGGAACTTAAATAAATACATCCAAGATCTCTAAACAAATCAAACATTCTGACTAAACACAGCCCTAGAATGGCATTTGAAATCACACAATTTACATCAGCAGTAGTCTGATGTGTCTCTAAAAATCTGCACATCTTGATGCAGCAATGCAGAAACCGATTGACTGTTTGAAGGCTAATACTGATTAAGCTGGTGGAATCAGGTGTCACACCGGCTGGATTGGGATGAAAAACTGCAGTCACATCCTTCAAGGATTGAAAACACCTGATTTATATTCATCCATTTAGCACTGCACCTCTCAGATCTATTCTTACAGGTATTTCACCAAACAGGCTTAGAACTATCTGGACAACCATGCCAAATAAAACCTGAAACAACACTTTCCCCCCATGAAACTTCAGGTGTGTTTGAAATAGCCAATTATATTATACTATTCATACTATATCATGATTCATCGTACTTATGCATCCTTATTGGGCTAGGGTTAGCCTAACCCTAACCATACTACATATGACTCGTATTATTTGGGTGTAGTATTTGAGTTTTACTACTCGGGTACTTATTGGGTCCCAAATGCAACCGAAATCTATTTTTTCAGTAAAAAGATTCTCAGATGACATACCACTTCTGCCAAATATTTCAGAATGCGAACACAGTTATCTTCGCGATGTACTGCATCCTGTCGTCTAACACGAGACATTTCGACACCCAATACGTAAAAATAAACAAAAAAAAACCCTGGTGGATCCCAGTACAGAGAGAGAGAGAGCAAACATGTATACTTTCATATACATATGAGAGAGATAGTGAGCACACATGTATACTTTCAGAGGTGTCAATTCCAGGTTCAGAAAGTAAAAGTCCTCACCAGGAGTTTGCTCAGGCTTCCTGGATTGTGTTGATTCCACTAATTTTACCTCGATTGCACTAATTGGAAAATCTAGCAAGCTTGAGCAAAATCCTGGTGAGGACTTTTACTTTCTGAACCTGGAATTGACACCTCTGGCACTGTGTACCTCGATAACTCCCAGTGCAGTACTGTGTACTTTGTGAAATCCCAGTGCTTCCACAGAGCTGTCTAACATAGTCCAGGAGAGCTCCATATGCCCCAGTCTCTCACAGCTTCAGCTCATCAGCACACGCAGACTAAATTCTCACACAGCTGCACTACTCTGCTCTACACACATGCCTACAACAACATACCAATAATTTTATTCCAAATTTATTTGACTTTCAGTGAGATAAGGAACATGGCATATGACACCGAAGAATCTTGGGAATATGTTGGCTAAGAAATTGTATAGAGTAAGTAAGTTAACATTATGAAATCAAATACAGGTTGCATTTGTTTATGTACTTGTATTACATTCTGTGATGTATGTACTCTGCATGGACTATACTGGTGTGTGTCATCCGCGCTACTGGTGGGCGCTGTGCTGCCCCGTTGTGTGTTTCCGCCTGTGTACGCATACCAATGCAGATGCCTCAGTAAAGTAATATGGTTCAAATCATGAAACCGTGTCCATGTGTGTATCCTCGAAGGGTGGCCACCCACAACATAACACATTCGTTACAGCTCATTTCACAGACAGCTGAACAATTGTTCTCTGGCATTCAAAACAATCATTTTATAAATCCACCCACAAGTCACTCCTATGAATAACAGCTTGCATAATCATAATGAGAATGTGAATCAGCTGCAGTAGCACCTACAATAACTCTAACCCAAAACCTCACCCCTAACCTTAGTCCCTAACCCCTAACCCCTAACATTAACTTTTAACCCTAGATTTCCTTTCATACATATCACCATTGGATTTCTTCTTCCCCTTCTTCTCATGTGTTTAGTGTAACACTAAAGTATTTGAAGGAATTAAACAGTTTTATTTTGTGCATGTATGCATGATCAAAAAGCTCAGACTTCTGGCCATGAACACCTCCTTCTGTAACCGGGTCCTGGACGTTCTAACTGCCTCACTGAGCACTGGGTCCCTTGGGCTGTGTGTCCAGCACACTGTTGTTCACTTTGCTGACTCACAACTGTGCAGCAATGCACAACTTGAACCACATTATCACGTTTGCGGATGACTCTGTTTGCTTTGGTGGATCTCATCAGCAGGGACAACGAGCACACAGAGAAGGTGCAGCAGTGAACAGACTAGTACAAAGTCAAAAAGGTGAATGGATTTTGAAGTTAAAAAAGATGGTGGATGGCTTCGGGAAAATATAAGGTGATCACTCTCCGATCAGTATTGGTATTCCAATATTCCAGATTGGTTCCATCTAGCAGAGTCCCTCACCTGGACCCTCAGCACCAGCACCGCGGACACTTTTTGAGGAGGTTCGCCCCACCACACCACCCTCATCATGTTCTAAAGAGGAACTACAGGGAATATCCTGAGTAACTGCCTGGTTTGGGAATTTTGGACCACAAGACCCTGCAGAGAAAAGTGAAGACAGCTGAAATTATCATTGGATTCTCTCTCCCCTGCATCACGGACACCTGTGGTATACTGTAGTTGGTATAGGTGTATAGGTGAAATAGGTGTATAAGTGATATAGGTGGTATAGGTGTAAAGGTGGTAGATGTGGTATAGGTGTATAGGTGATATCGGTGGTATAGGTGTACAGGTGGTATAGATGTATAGGTGTATAAGTGATATAGGTGGTATAGGTGTATAGTTGTATAGTTGTATAGGTGGTATAGGTGTATAGGTTGTAGGTGTATATGTGATATAGGTGGTATAGGTGATAAAGGTGATATAGGTATATAGGTGGTATAGGTGTATAGGAGATATAGGTGGCATAGGTGATATAGGTGTACAGGTGGTATAGGTGATATAGGTGTATAGGTATATCGTTGGTATAGGTGATATAGGTGTATAGGTGGCAGTGGCGTGCACAGACATTTTGGGGGGCAAGTGCTCGGGGGGGGGGGGGGGAGTGAAGGGCACTTTTTAGCACACGTGGAACACTTCATTATAAAAAAAAAATTACAAGCACATGTTGAATGAAATTTGACTTTTATTTGTCACATTCTCTAAACGTGAGTTTTCAATGGAGAAAAAGTCACGCATCCAACTGATATAATTAATATCCAATATCCATGTCCTTCAGGTAACTTCTGTTTACCCTCCACTGTCTGCAGGCCTTGTTGCATATATTTTGCAATTAGTAAATCAATATAGGCCTACAATTAAGACAGTAAAAGACCGTAAAGTAGAAGAAGGAGTTATAGGCTACTGAGTGTTGTCATTACATGAATGCAGATGGACATTTTTCACAGGTAATGGGGAACTTCCCGTATCTTCTTTCACAAATGAATGTAATTTATGTTGCCTACCAAAACCTATACAACTGCTTAACTCTACCTTAATTATTTGTATGTGGTCGTCCTCACGTTATCTATCATTGATTTGGGCTAGTGCGACTAGTTTATCAGGTGACCAGTTGGCTAAAAATGCTTAGTAGTTTAGTGCTGTATGAGACATTTTACAACACAAGAAAATGATTTCACGTTGGGCTTAGAGGGCAAACAGTACGATTTGACTTGATGTGTATGTGACCTGGCTGGTGGGGACGGGAGAAGAAGTCTATCTGTGAGCGTGTGTGCTGTGCTGAAGACGCTTCCTTCCACTCGCTGAACTGAACTGCAGCTGCAGCGCATCTGATGTTAAAGGAAGAGAGAGGTCGGGTGTGTGCGAAGTGGTGGCTCATTTCAGGGCATTGTTTTTAATCGCTCAGGTTTTCAAAAGATCATTTCAAACCGACCTCAGTAAAATGATAATAATAATAAAATAAATTAAAAAACGAAGTTTCAAAAGGGCACTTTCGTTGATAAAGGGCAGAGTTGGTGGTGCTTTAGCACCACCTGATGTCTATGTGTGCACGCCACTAATAGGTGGTATAGATGATGAAGGTGATATAGGTATATAGGTGTATAGGTGGTATAGGTGTACAGATGGAAATCATTGAGACTGCTGACTAATCACTTTGTTACTGATTAGACCTTGTAACAGCAAATAAAAGCAAATGACCCACATTTAAGAGCATATCCATCTTTTAGTGTTTACTAAATAACAACCATCTAGAAAAAGGTAAAAACAAAAAACAAAACACTATAAAATGAAAATTTCCAAACAGCAGAATTATATGATATTTGGTTATTTTGGCTATGAGAAAAGATAATATGTAATCATTTTAAGCAGTAAGTGAAAAACATTATAACACAAATAATAACAGAACACACGGTTTGTTATTTTATTTACTGCCTGTTTTTGAATAGTTTCTGAAGATAATTTGTAATGATGTGTTAATTTTGCCCAAATGTACATATATGTTAGTGTCATAGTATATGGTTAGGGTTACAGAAATAAGATTAGGGTTATAGGGATAGGGTTACAATTGTATGGCTATAGGGATAAGATTACAATTATAGAGTTAGGGTTATAGGGATAGGGTTAGAGTTGTAGGGTTCTAGGATTAGGGTTACAGTTGTAGGGTTATTGGGTTAGGGTTACAGTTACAGGGTTACAGGGTTATTGTGTTAGAGTTACAGGGTTATTAGGTTAGGGTTACAGGGTTATTGGGTTAGAGTTACAGGGTTATTGAGTTAGGGTTAGAGTTACAGGGTTATTGGGTTAGGATTATAAAGATAGAGTTACAGTTAAAGGGTTGTTGGGTTAGGGATATAGTTAAAGGGTTATGGGGTTAGGGTTACAGTTACAGGGTTATTGGGTTGGGGTTACAGTTAAAGAGTTATTGGGTTGGGGTTACAGTTACAGGGATATTGGGTAAGGGTTACAGTTACAGGGTTATTGGGTAAGGGTTACAGTTACAGGGTTATTGGGTTGGGGTTACTGTTAAAGGGTTATTGTGTTGGGGTTACTGTTACAGGGATATTGGGTAAGGGTTACAGTTACAGGTTTATAGGGCATTAGACAACTGGAAACAGTTTATGTACAATTGAGTAAATACAATGGTGCAGCATCAATAGACATCCAACACTGTACATCATGTTCAATGAAGACTGCAGTACTGTGCATGGTCAGCGGGGGGAAGCAATGAGCTGGAACTTGCGAGGCAGGTTGGCGAAGCCACTGATTTCAGGGGTGGGATCAACACTGTCTGGGCCACCAGGAGTGCTGAAGGTGAAATTCTGGAGCAGAGACACGATGAAAAGAAAGATCTCCATACGAGCCAGAGACTCACCCACACATGACCGCTTACCTGCAGAAGCAAACAGGGGTGGTCACCATTAACATGTGCCTACAATGTGTCTGATTATGTATGTATCTGATATATCTGACAAACATAATTTAGGTTTAGGTTTCAGGACACATGTCTAGCTGTACACACTGAGACCAATGTTTGAGGTTAATAATTATCCTGATCTGTTTCATCATTCAAAGCAAAATCCACAGAGCAAAGAGAATGTTGGGGAGTGTGTTGTGTGTGTGGTGCGTTTGTGTGGGGGGGTAGGGGGTATTTGTCATTTGGAAATGAAATGAAATGTGCCATATTTGTCAACTGGGATTTTCACCTCAATTGAAATTTGTCCTCCACATTTACCCATCTGTGCAGTTAGAACACACACACACA
Source organism: Brachyhypopomus gauderio (assembly GCF_052324685.1). Classification (NCBI taxonomy): domain Eukaryota; kingdom Metazoa; phylum Chordata; class Actinopteri; order Gymnotiformes; family Hypopomidae; genus Brachyhypopomus; species Brachyhypopomus gauderio. The sequence goes on from NC_135229.1 coordinate 9,058,309, forward strand.
CACACACTAATGAATACTAGGGGGCTGTATCACACGTGCCCAGAGCGGTGGGCAGCCCTAGCCCGGCGCCCGGGGAGCAGTTGGGGTTTGGTGCCTTGCTCAAGGGCACCTCAGTCATGGCCTTAGAATGTTAGGTCTGGGGGTGTTTCAGGGTATGTTAGGACTGTGAGACTAGTTCCTCACACCCTGTGGTGATATATCAGACTGTTTCATGACAGCACTCACCTGCAGAAAAGGGGAGGAATGCCGGATTGTTTTTAAAGTTGCCGTTCTTATCCAGGAAGTGGGTGGGGTTAAATGTCCAGGGGCTGTCCCAGTGTGCCTCGTCCCTCAGAACGGAGTGCAGCACAGGAAAAATCACGGTGTCCTGCAGGGTGACGTGTGCTAGGGGTCACATGAGGTAATGGGGAGCCTGGATCACTTGAGATCACTATGGGGTTAATGAAATCTTCTCCAAAATGAACAGCTTTTGTTTTCTTTGGTAAACTTTGGTTTTATGCCCATGGTTAAAACTTTATAAATTAACAAAGTTCATGAACTTGTACAAGCCCACTTCTGAAAACTGTATTGTTCACTGTTACCTTGGGAATGGTGTAGTCTCTGAATATGATGTCATGTGTGGCATAATGGGGAAGACTGAGTGGAATCAGATCAAGATAACGTTGCACCTCATGGATAACTGCATTAGTGAAGGGGAGGGACTTCCTGTCTTCCATTGAGGGGCATCTGTCTCGACCAATCACAGTGTCGATCTCTTCCTGCATGTGCTCTGATGGAACAGCATTTGAAAGACATTTGTATACACAGCCCATCGTATCATTTACTATGGTAATGTGAACACAGCCCAACACAATCATGCATAAGCAGAACAAAGATGTCCTGCAAATAGGAATCTAATTGCTTCCAAAATATGATAATATTTTCATGGGTTTTTATTAACGTAAGTAACCTATGATTGGCACTGTATGTCCAAATACAGCTACTGTTTGTTAAGGTCTGGTGCTGATCAATGTCTACCCTGTATATCAGGGTGTCTGATCAGCAGCATGAGGGTGTATCTGATAATGTCTACCCTGTATATCAGGGTGTCTGATCAGCAGCATGAGGGTGTATCTGATAATGTCTACCCTGTATATCGGGGTGTCTGATCAGCAACATGAGGGTGTATCTGATAGTGGTGCTGGTGGTCTCTGTCCCTGCCAGGAACAGGTTGAGGACGGTGCCCATCATATTGTCATAGTGGAACTCTGTAGCTGGACTTCCTTTCTCCTGTGAACAGTACAATATCTGGTATTGACAGATATTTATGACAAATAATGACATGATAATTATGTAATGTTATGATTTACACATAACAAGACATACTGAAATCATTAAACCAAAAAACAAGAATTTCTTTCTAATATTGGAAAAGCACCTATTTGACAGATTTAAAAATAAATAAGAAATATTTCTTATGAATAAATATGTATTCTGCAGAGCAGGATCCTCAAACTCAAAAGTTTGTTTTTGTATTTTCTGTTGTAACTTGTATAGTTCAACTTCAAATGGTGGATTGAGTTATGCTTTGCAGCAGAAAAACCCCCAAACTGCAGTGCAGTCCAGTTTAAAGTGTTCTGGAGGTGCTCAGGACTGAACAGACAGTGACTGCTGCAGTAGCATCTGTGGGCAAATCTTCATCTACCTGGTCGAGTCGAATAAGGAAACAGTCGATGAAGTCTCGGGGGTCACTGGGGTCGAGTGTCTCCTTGTGCTGTTGGACTTTGCCCATAGCAAAGGTCCTGAGCTCCTCCACCTCCTTCTTAAAGCTGAGATGACGACCCGGAAGGAGTTTGATCACACGTGGGAAGATATTGTACAGCTGTGATGAGACAATTGAACGGGTTTGTGACGTTAGCATGTTGTGCTAGGAGGAAATGTGTTGTGTTCATTTGTAATTTGGCAAGTGGACACCACTATGTCCTGTCACAAATTGTTCTCTTTACATTTTTGGAAGTCAGCAAGGATGTTCTCTCTGTCTTCTCCATACATGTCCGTTCGTCTTCCGTTCCTCACCTGTCCCCATCCACTGCTTGCAAAGCCCAATACTCCAGAGATCAAACCCAGCAAGTGAAGGTAGCTGCTGTCCTCATAACTAAACCGCTGCCCAAACACGAGTACGCAGATCACGTTGGACACGGCTCGGCTCAGGTGGAACGTGGGGTCAAACGGAGCAGCTACAGGAAGCAAACATGGTAACATCAAACTAACATAATAAACTCAAAACACACAACTCAATGAACTAGTAGTTACTTTGTTAAAAGCAGGAAGCAGGGGTGTAATCCTGTAATCTTGGCTCCCTTCCCAAAAAAAAGACTAAGACCTATTACATATAAGTGAAAACATTTTTTTATGCATTTGTTCAAGTCATAAAAGGATAATCACTAGGCTGCTATTTAATAATCATTTTAATGTTAATTGTTGCAGCTACAGCTGTAATTTCTACATGGCAGGTGTAATCTCTACATGGCAGCTGTAATTTATATGGGGCAGTTGTAATTTCTTCAGGGCATCTGTTATCTCTATGGGGGGTTGTAATCTATATAGAAAAGATATAATCTCTATGGGGGAACTATAATCCATATGGGCAGCTGTAATCTACATAGGGAACATGAAAAGTTAATGTTTTGTTTGTTTGAGCTGGACCTGTCTTCAGTTGCCTACTGAAGCCATATAAACTGACTTGTATGAGTCTGGCATACAAGGATATGTTACGAAGCACCATATATATCATATAACTACTAAACTCACCAGAATGTAAATTATAGTGGTGTACTGATAGTAACCGTCTGTTCCTATTTTTAGAATGATAACCTAAAGAGTTTGCCAAGATAACCTTACTAGGCTAAGTGTTAATGGATCCAGAGTGGCTAGGATCATGCATTCACACTCTCCAGCCAATCATGGGCCTGAGATGTCCTAACCCTAACCCTAGATTCTTCAGGGGATTCTGTACCTGAAATGGAGATTCATGTATATGTGCAGTGCTTTTTTTTTACATTATTGTAATGTGGAGAACACAATACTTACAGTTCCTGATTATAATACCTGATATTTATTAGCTTGAGTTGCCAGAAAAAGAATGATGTTCCTTTATTCCTTCATTATTTTTTCTCACAAGGTTTATCCGTTAAAACTACTCAGTTTATCAGCCAATTTTCCAATCGGTATCTCTGAACAGTATGAATACTGTTGTTAGTGTTGTTTACCTGTTGAATTATCTAACTAGAGCCATAAAACCTAGAAGAAATTATTCAACTGTTGTCTGACCCTGCCATTCTCTCTAATCTGTTTGTTCTCAACCGTCTGCGACTCATTGGAATGTCCAGTTCCCCCCAAGCATCCTGCCAAATATCATAAACTACGGGTTACACTACTGGTTGGTGGAGAAACAGACGAAGCTCCTCACAGTTTGTGTCTCTGACAGAGTCCAACAGGTGTTTGCTCTCCTCCTGAATCCACTCCTCCATCCTCTTGCGTCCCATCCCAAAATCTCTCAGCGTAGTGAGCGTGAAATGCCGGAGCTGATGCCAGCATTCTCCATTACTGAGCGTGAGCCCTGAAGAAGACAGACAGAGGCTGAGAGAGACAGAGAGAGGCAGAGACACAGAGAGAGAGAGAGAGAGAGAGAGAGAGAGGGGGGAGGCAGAGACAGAGATAGACAGACAGAGAGAGATAGAGTAGCTCGTTTTCTGCCTGGGAGATCCACACTCTGGCCTTGTCTATGTTGCTGTGATCACCAAGCACTACACCTGTAGAGCAGAGTGTTAACAACACCATACTGATGTATTCAGTCCTAAGGGAGAACACATTCTGTCATCCTGATGAACATGTGGACTGTGCTAAGTAAACCTGATTGTGTTTATCCTCCCTGAATACAGATGAGCAGTGTGAATATACCCAAGCTGCTCTTGTTCTCCAGTATTTCATATGTACTACCTTAAAACCCACAAAAAACCCAAATCTTAGTGTAATAATGAAATATGTCAGTTTTTCTTAAAGAATACCACATTGTAGAGCAAAAATGATACAAACCACTCACTCATTAAATATCTAATTAAATCTTCACATTAAATCTTGAATCTATGGAAACATTTGGAAAATGGGCCCTTAATAGGTTTCTGATGAATACATCAACATGGCCCTCTCCTCTTCCCTCTCCTCCTCCCACTCCTCCTCTCTACTCCACCCTCTCCTCCTAGCCCCCTTCCTCCTCTCCTCCCCTCTCCCCCTCTCCTCCTTCTCCTTCCTCCTCTCCTCCCCTCTCCCCCTCTCCTCCCTCTCCTCCTTCCCTCCCCTCTCCTCCTCCTCTCCTACTCATCCTGTGGGTGTTTGTCAATGTGTGTCAGTAGGGTAGTGTGAGAAGTATAACAACCTGACGTCATATAGTGTTTTTGTGGCAGTACTTAACTGTGAGTCTTGTGAAGTGCAAATGCGTCTACACAACCTTATCAGTGAGCGTGTTGTAGGCTCAGTCTCACCATGGCCATTTGAAGCTGTTTGAACAAACGGGATTGGTGCTCTGCCTACGAAGTCATCCGCCTGGTCTATGAGTGCCTCCTTGACTGCATCGTAGCCCACCAACACCACCACTCTCTGGGGTCCCAAATATACTGTCATCACAGGCCCGTAGGTCTTACTCAACTGTTAAAGGACAGACACATCACCAGCAGGTCCCAGGACAACAGCAGGTCACAGGACCTCCTGACCTCTTAACCCCATGCTCCATGATGACCAGTAAAACTTTTTATAATCTGTGAAGAGCTGAATCACATGAAGGACATTAAGGAGTGTAGATTAATAATGGCAAACTGAAGACTAACATTAGGACCCACTGCCTTAGACCCTTTCACAACACTATCACAGCACTATAAGTTTATTTGATTCCTGTTTTAATAAACCAGATTAGGTCATCACTGGATTACCCCACTCGTGCAATACTGTGGCCTCCAGGAATTCACTCTGACACCCAGATCAGACAGATTTTTAAAGAATATGGACAAGTGTTTTATTCCACTAGCAGATTAATAAAACTTCAGAATATGGTTCTTTGTTTCTGATGTAGAGTGACTACATGACAAAAGTTCCATATTCCTGATGGAATTTACAAAAGTTCTCAAATTTGTAAAATACTGCAGGTGATGTAAACAGTATAAACAAACATAAGGCACTTTGGAATATGATGTGGTTCTTTAATCATGACTGTATGTCTTTGCAGGTCAAAAAACACCATACATGTAAATTGAATGATCTACATGTCAGTACTGGCTTACATCCATTTAATATGTTACTGGATTTATTTAGCATTTGCACGTATCTCCACTAATTCCATCCCAATAAAATCCCTGTAACACACTTCTGTCACCAAAGACCACATATGGAAAATACATTTAATTCCGGTATAAATACACATGATTTCTTCTTTACCTTCAGGAAGGTTTTAAACGGGGCACGGCGGTTCAGGGTGAGGATGTTGCCAAGTAGAGGCAGAGCAGCAGGTCCTGGAGGGAGTTTTTGAGCTTTACTCCTCTGTCTGATCACCAATATCAGAATGGCCAGTAAACCCAGCACAATAGCTGTGCTGGATATTTCCATGACTCCTGTCCTGTCTCTACTGATATTTAAGACTGACTTCTGCTTCTTGTTCTTGCTTGTTTGCTAGCTGATGTTCCCAGAGGGCTGTTCAGGTTTTATAAGTAGCAGGGAGGGAAGAGGAGGAGGGAGGAGGAAGAGGAGGTGGAGCTGTTTGAGTGTTTATGGGACAGAAGTCCACTTCATCCAGGGTGCCTCAGCCTTGTAGACTAATGGGTTATGTATTATTGTTCTATGCAACATGTGGAATAGCACAATCAGTGGGGACCAAATATTCCCACAGAGAGAAACATCGGACACGTCTAACCTTGTAGGGAACTCCTTGTGGTCCTCATGATTGTGTCTCTCTGTTTGCTTCTTTAACTACCCTGACTGCTGTGTCTCCTCATTTGTGTCCTGACTGCTCTATGATCAACAAATGAAGTTGTAAATAAAATGTTCCCTGGACAATCTGTCTGACCTTGGGGACTATCACTTTCCTTGCCTGGTGGTGAGTTCCTCACCTCAGAGCCTACAGAACCTACAGAACCTCAGAGTCTACAGAACCTACAGAACCTCAGAGCCTACAGAACCTCAGAGCCTACAAAACCTACAGAACCTCAGAGCCTACAGAACCTCAGAACCTACAGAACCTCAGAGTCTACAGAACCTACAGAACCTCAGAGCCTACAAAACCTACAGAACCTCAGAGTCTACAGAACCTCAGAGCCTACAGAACCTACAGAACCTCAGAACCTACAGAACCTCAGAGTCTACAGAACTTCAGAACCTACAGAACCTCAGAGTCTACAGAACCTCAGAGCCTACAAAACCTACAGAACCTCAGAGTCTACAGAACCTACAGAACCTCAGAGTCTACAGAACCTACAGAACCTCAGAACCTACAGAACCTCAGAGTCTACAGAACCTCAGAGCCTACAAAACCTACAGAACCTCAGAGCCTACAGAACCTCAGAGTCTACAGAACCTCAGAACCTACAGAACCTCAAAGTCTACAGAACCTACAGAACCTCAGAGCCTACAGAACCTACAGAACCTCAGAACCTACAGAACCTCAGAGCCTACAAAACCTACAGAACCTCAGAGTCTACAGAACCTACAGAACCTCAGAGTCTACAGAACCTACAGAACCTCAGAGCCTACACCATGATCAAGGTCACTGGAGGCTTCGAGGGGTCCATCAGATTGTTTAGCTCTTAATGCTAATACAGATACAGTGAATGCTGATATAGTGACACTCATTTAAAATGTGTTTGAAATACTCACCTGTGGCTAACAAGCCTCACATTCTTAACATTTTGTGTGTCAGCAAATATTTTGACTGAAACCTGGCCGTGGAATATGGATTATTTTCATCTAAATAACCTATGACCCTGACTGTGTTTGGGTGCGGTGGAGGTCTCGCTGTAGTCTGGAAGAAACACTGAACTCTATGCTACATCTGAAGACTATCTGACCTATATTGGTAGAGTAAAAGCATTTCATTGTATTTTAGTGAATCGACCCTCTGGCCCAGCTCAAACATTTATGAAGTTTATGGTTTTTCCTTCTACCATTACAAAAAAAATTGTGTTACTAATTCCATGTTACATGTTCTAACAACTTGACTGAAGTCTCTGGGAGATTGATCATTTACGGTTTTGCACCTAAACTATGGAACACCTTGCCTACATTTAGAAAGGCTCTGTTGATTCTTTTAAGAAAGAAGAACCATTTAAACAGGCCTTTGACCTCTATATTTCGACAAGCCTTTAAACAGGTGTGCAGCTCTTCTTGTTTTAGTTACTGTGTGGTTCAGGTGTTGGTGTTAGGTTTTGGGGTTAGGTGTTAGGGTTAAGGGTTAGGGTTAGAGTTAGGTATTATGGTTGGTTTAGGTGTTGGCGTTAGGGTTAGTTTTTAGGATTAGGTGTAGGTGTTAGGGTTAGGTGTGGGTGTAGCATTAAGAAACTACTGAAATCATTATGTCAGTGAAAGACAGTGGTGTGATTGTTCTCAGGCGTTCCTTGTTAAGAGTCTAGTTAATGTCTTGTATTTAAGCCCTGTTTCCCATGTTTGTTTGCTGGACTTTGTTGAAAGTACAGCTGTACTGCTCAGTGTTTTCTCATAGACATTGTTCTATAGACATTGTGCTTATAACGTCTAACCCTGTGATTAGTGTCAATCATGTAACTCTCTCTGGACAACCTGGTGTTTTGACCCCTGAATGTTTTAAAGGATTATGTCTCTGGGATTACCTCTATTAAATCTCGCTGTTCTCAGTGTGTGAGTGTGTTCTCCTCCTTATCGCTCTGTGAATGCGGCATTGTGAATCTATAGTTATCAATTGTTTTTGTTTATTATTATTGTTTAATTTTTGGTAGTTCAAAAACGAAAATCTATTTTGACAAGCATTTTTAATCTTTATTTCCTTCATAAAGCATAGCACAGGATATTTCCTGTTTCTGCTGAATAATATACTTTTTTGTTAACTTTCAAACAATGTAAACAATGTAAATACACAAGTTGTCATAATTAGACAATTTTAGAACAATAACAAAAAAAAATTCATTTATGTCCAATATGCTGAAGCACTTTATAAACAAAAACCCAAAAGACCTGAAAGTCGAATTTCCTGCATTATGCTGCTTCCTGTGTGTCCAGGTGCGGCTGAAATCTCTGCATCCTGCAATACTGTGTTTGATCAGCGGGGGGAGGCAATGAGCTGGAATTTGCGAGGCAGGTTGCCAAAGCTGCTAAATTCAGGGGTGGGATCAACACTATCTGGGCCACCAGGAGTGCTGAAGGTGAAATTCTGGAGCAGAGACACGATGAAAAGAAAGAGCTCCATACGAGCCAGAGACTCACCCACACATGACCGCTTGCCTGCAGAAGGGGACAGAGACAAAAGTCGTATCCATCACTGCAGAAACTTGCACATCTTCAGGAGGGACAAGACTACAGAGGTGTCAATTCCAGAAAGTCCTCACCAGGATTTTGCTCAGGCTTCCTGGATTGTGTTGATTCCACTAATTTTACCTGGATTGCACTAATTAGAAAATCTAGCAAGCTTGAGCAAAATCCTGGTGAGGACTTTTACTTTCTGAACCTGGAATTATCACCTCTGTAAGACTTCATAAGATGGAGAGATTCCATTTTTTTGCAGATATAACAGATGAAAACGACAGCTTTACCTGCTGAAAAAGGCAGAAAAGCAGGGTTGGTTTTGAAGTTTCCATTTGTGTCCAGGAAGTTTTTTGGGTTAAACGTCCAGGGAGTCTCCCACATTTCCTGATCCCTCAGAACAGAGTGGAGCAGGGGAATGATCACTGTACCCTGAATGAAGACATGATCATTACCAAAGGGTTTGTACTGTTGTAAGGAGGCTCTGCTGGCCTGCATGTGCAGCTCTGTAGTCACATTGCACTGTTAACCACTGTGAAGTGTTAGAGGGTTAGGGTGTTAGGGTTAGAGAGTTAAGGTTAGAGGGTTAAGGTTAAGGTTAGAGGGTTAGGGGGTTAGGGTTAGAGGGTTAGGGTTAAGGTTAGAGGGTTAGGGGGTTAGAGGGTTAGGGTTAGGGTTAGAGGGTTAGGGTGTTAGGGTTAGAGGGTTAGGGTTAGAGGGTTAGGGTTAAGGTTAGAGGGTTAGGGGGTTAGGGTGTTAGGGTTAGAGGGTTAGGGTGTTAGGGTTAGGGTGTTAGGGTTAGAGGGTTAGGGTTAAAGGGTTAGGGTTAAGGTTAGAGGGTTAGAGGGTTAGAGGGTTAGGGGGTTAGGGTGTTAGGGTTAGAGGATTATGGGGTTAGGGTTAGAGGGTTAGGGTTAAGGTTAGAGGTTTAGGGGGTTAGGGTGTTAGGGTTAGAGAGTTAGGGGGTTAGGATTACAAGGTTAGGGTTAGAGTTACAGGGTTAGGGGTGTTAGGTCTAGGGAGTTAGGGTTAGAGGGTTAGAGGGTTAGGGTTAAGGTTAGAGGGTTAGGGGGTTAGAGGGTTAGGGTTAAGGTTAGAGGGTTAGGGGGTTAGGGTGTTAGGGTTAGAGGATTAGGGGTTTAGGGTTAGAGGGTTAGGGTTAAGGTTAGAGGTTTAGGGGGTTAGGGTGTTAGGGTTAGAGAGTTAGGGGGTTAGGGTTAGGATTACAAGGTTAGGGTTAGAGTTACAGGGTTAGGGGTGTTAGGGTTAGGGAGTTAGGGTTAGAGGATTAGAGTGCTAGGGTTAGAGGGTTAGGGTTAGAGGGTTAGAGGTTAGGGTTAGGGTTAGAGGGTTAGGGTGTTAGTAGTACGGTTAGAGAATTAGGGTGTTAGGGTGCTAGGGTTAGGGTGTTACGCTCTGTTGGCCTGCATGTGTAGGTCTGTAATCACATTGTGCCTTTATCCACTGTGATGGTCACCTTAGGGATGGCGTAGCCTCTGAATGACATGTCGTCCATTGTACAGCGTGGGAGGCCGAGTGGCACTATGTCCAGAAAACGCTGCACCTCGTGGATTACTGCATCAGTAAAGGGGAGGGATGTCCTGTCCTGCATTAAAGGGCTTCGTTCTCGTCCAATCACAGAGTCAATCTCAGTCTGCATTTTTTCTGATTGGACAAAGTGGACAAAAATTAGCATGTAGTTGGTTAGATAGTAATGCAGTATTTTTTACATTTTAGGAACTAGAATTTATGTGAAAACTGAAAACCTGCATTTGACATTAAGATAACAACTGATGATAAGTGATGACAGGTGATCACGTAATAATGTGATCAAATATGTGATAACATGATAAAAGAGTTAGGGTTAGGGTTAACCCAGGACAGGGTTAGGTGTTTAGGGGCATCCCTTACCACAGTACGTGTGAACAAGAAAGACACAAGGGGTGAGAGTTGGTGTTGGGGCTGGGTTTAAGGTTCGAGTTAGGATTAGGGTTAGGGGTTAGTGTTAGCTTGGTCTCTGTTCTGAGTCTCTGTGTTCAGTCTGTGAGCATGTATTGGTTTTCCTGGTTGTTTGTACTCGTGACGTGTGTGAGAACCTCACCCTGTATATCAGGGTGTCTGATCAGCAACATGAGGGTGTATCTGATAATGTCTACCCTGTATATTAGGGTGTCTGATCAGCAATATGAGGGTGTATCTGATAATGTCTACCCTGTATATCAGGGTGTCTGATCAGCAACATGAGGGTGTATCTGATAGTGGTGCTGGTGGTCTCAGTCCCTGCCAGGAACAGGTTGAGGACGGTGGACACCAGGTTTTCATAGTGGAACTCTGTGTCTGGACTGTCTTTGACCTATTGGACAATTACAGTGAGGAAAATATGTTTATATATATATATATACAGTCACAAAGCAGTAGGCAGACAAATTTAAATGTGAGCAGACTAAAATGTAAATGTGAGCAGTGGTCATCAAATGGCCTACCTGATTCATTCTGATGAGGAAGCAGTCAATAAAGTCTCTGGGGTTGTTTGGGTCCAGAGTCTCTTCATGAGTTTTTATTTTTTCCTTAGTAAAGTTCCTGATGTTGTCCACTTCACCAAATACAGTGTGCTGACGTCCAGGTATCCATTGCAGCAGCCAGGGGAAGATGTTGTATGCCTGTAGAAAGGGCAAATATCTGGTTTAGGGTTAGGGTGAGGGTAGGGTTAGGTGGTTAGGGTTACTGTACTACATGACATGAATTGGTTAACTGGTGTTACCACACACACACACACACACACACACACACACTCCTTACCTGACCCCAGGGACTGCTTATAAAGCGTAAGAGTCCAAAAACGATGTCCAGTAAACGTAGGAAGTTGCTGTCATCGTAGCTGAACCGCTGTCCAAACACGAGTGCACAGATCACGTTGGACACGGCCCGGCTCATGTAGAACGTGGGGTCAAAGACAGCAGCTGCAGGGAGCACATACAAGTAAACAACAGTCAGAGAACAAAGTTGTAGTTGAATATTGTAGTTGAACATATATACATATATAACTAGAATTATAAAATACAACATTTGGTGTTCTCACAGTTGTCATAAACTGCGGGCTACACCACTGGTTGACGAAGAAACAGACGAAGCTCCTCACAGTTTGTGTCTCTGACAGAGTCTAACAGGTGTTTGCTCTCCTCCTGAATCCACTCCTCCATCCTCTTGCGTCCCATCCCAAAATCTCTCAGCGTAGTGAGCGTGAAACGGCGGAGCTGACGCCAGCGTTCTCCGTTGCTGATCACCAGTCCTGGTGAATGATTCTTAATGAAATCCTTCAGATAATCTGGTTTACTTTCAGCCTTGGAATGTTTTGTTTGTACTAGCCACAAATTTAGCATAATATACAGTACCAGTTATGGAATTTTTTTTATAAAAATTTTACTTTCACCATAGCACCATGAATAAGGATTAGCTGTTCCCACCTTGGCTTCCTTAATTGAAAGTTTGAATAGAGTTTAAATCTGTTTGTCATGGACGAGGAATGGGGCAGGAAGCCGAGGTGATCTCCAGAACGCACGTTTATTGACAGATACTCGCTACAAAGGTAGCAGACATGAAACATGCACACCTACACACACCCAAAGGGAGGAGGGGTCCGGGGCTGGATCGTGACACAGTTGTTGAAAGCCATGTGATTTCGGTCTTACCGTAGCCCCTAGTTGCTCTGTGTATGAAGGGAATAGGGGCTCTTCCTGCAAAAAGATCTGCATGGTCTACCAAGGCCTCCTTCACCACACTGTAGCCCACCAGCACCACCGCCTTCTGGGATCCAAGATGCACCATCATCACGGGGCCATAGGTCTTGCTCCACTGTTAAACGCATACAATGAGTACCACTACTGTAGCAGCACAACTGTACCACAAGCACTACTGTAGCAGCATAACTATACCACAGGCACTACTGTAGCAGCACAACTGTACCACAGGCATTACTGTAGCAGCACAACTGTACCACAGTCACTACTGTAGCAGCACAACTATACCACAGGCACTACTGTAGCAGCACAATTGTACCACAGTCACTACTGTAGCAGCACAACTGTACCACAGGCACTACTGTAGCTGTACAACTGTACCACAGGCACTACTGTAGCAGCACATCTGTACCACAGTCACTACTGTAGCAGCACAGCTGTACCAGTCACTACTGTAGCAGCACAATTGTACCACAATCACTACTGTAGCAGCACAATTGTACCACAGGCACTACTGTAGCAGCACAACTGTACCACAGTCACTACTGTAGCAGCACAATTGTACCACAATCACTACTGTAGCAGCACAACTGTACCACAGACACTACTGTAGCTGTTTCCTACCATGCTTTATGCTGTCTGCTGTATAATATAGTTCAAACTGATAAAGAGCTCTTCACAAAAATGTGGTGGGGCAGCAGGAGAGCTGTTGTGATCCATTCTGCTTCTCACCTTACCTTCAGGAAGCTTTTAAAAGGAGCACGTCTGTCCAGTGTAAGCAAGTTTCCGAGCACGGGCACAGCAGGAGGTCCCGGAGGCAGAGGGAGACGGCGGCCTCTCCTTTTCCATCTGAGCCCCACTAACAGAGCCAGCACCAAGCCTGCCAGCAGCAGTGTGTCGGAGATCTCCATGAACACTCACTGGGGAGACGTCCGGCAGATCCTGTATTTGTTTCGATTTTACTGCTTCTTTTGGTCTTCCTGCTCAGTCACGGTGCTCAGACAGTGTCTGCACCTGGGGGCCAGTTCGGTGTAGGTTAGCGTTAGCACTATCTCAGTTAAGCATGGACCCAGTTCAGTGGGGAGGGCTAAAATAACAGACTCTACCAATTGCAGCTCTGTCTCTAATGGGCCAAAACAAACAGAGGACTGTGTAGAGCAGAAAACTGCATGTTCACCACACTCCAGTACTCCTACACACCTACATTCCAGTATTCCAATACTCCTATACTCCAGTACTCCTACATTCCAATACTACTACACTCCAGTACTCCTACACGCCAGTACTACTGTACTCCTACACTCCAGTACTCCTAAAATCCAGTACTCCAGTACTGCTACACTCTAGTTCTCCTGTACCCCCGTACTCCAGTACTGCTACACTCTAGTTCTCCTGTACCCCCACACTCCAGTACTCCTATACTCCAGTACTCCAATACTCCAGTACTCCAATACTCCTACACTCTAGTACTCCTACACTCCAGGTCTCCAGTACTCCTATACTCCAGTACTCCTACATTCCAGTACTCCTTCACTCCAGTACACCAGTACTCATACACTTCAGTACTCCTACACTCAGGTACTCCAGTACTGCTACACTCTAGTACTCCTAAAATCCAGTACTCCAGTACTGCTACACTCCAGTACTCCTACACTCCAGTACTCCAATACTCCTACACACTTACACTCCAGTATTGCTACACTGCGGTACTTCTACACGTAGATACTCCAGTACTGCTATACTCCAGTACTCATACACTCCAGTATTCCTGTACCCTCACACTCCAGTACTCCTGTACTCCTACACTCCAGTACTCCAATACTCCTACACTCCAGTACTCCAATACTCCTACACTCAGGTACTCCAATACTGCTATACTCAGGTACTCCAATACTGCTATACTCCAGTACTCCTACACTCCAATATTCCTGTACCCTCACACTAGAGTACTCCTGTACTCCTACACTCCAGTACTCCAGTACTCCAATACTCCTACACTCCAGTACTCCAGTATCCCTACACTCCAGTACTCCTACACTCCAGTGCTCCTATACTCCAGTACTCATGTACTCTTATACTCCAGTGCTCCAATACTCCTACACTCCAGTACTCCTACATTCCAGTACTCCTACACTCCAGTACTCCAGTACTCCAGCACTCCTACACTCCAGTACTCCTACACTCCAGTACTCCAGTACTCCTACACTCCTACACTCAAGTACTCCTGTACTCTTATACTCCAGTACTCCAATACTCCTACACTCCAGTACTCCTACAGTCCAGTACTCCTGTACTCCTACACTCCAGTACTCCAGTACTCCTACACTCCTACACTCCTACACTCCAGTACTCCTACACTCCAGTACTCCTGTACTCTTATACTCCAGTACTCCAATACTCCTACACCCCAGTAATCCAGTACTCCAGTACTCCTACATTCCAGTACTCCTGTACTCCAGTACTCCTACACTCCAACACTCCAGTACTCTTACACTCCGGTACTCCAGTACTCCTACATTCCAGTACTCCTGTACTCCAGTACTCCTACACTCCTACACTCCAGAACTCCTACACTCCTATAGTCCTGTACTTCAGTACTCCTACACTCCAGTACTCCTGTACTCCTACACTCCAGGACTGCTACACTCCTAGAGTTGTTTGAAATTCCTAAATTGAAAATGTTATCCTGGAGCAGCATTAGGAGAGAACATCTGTGCTCAATAACGCTAACCCTAGGTCACTATAGTGGATAACCTCCCTCCAGGTCTTTAAAGTGGATAACCTCCTTTCTGGTCACTATAGTGGATAACCTCCCTGCAGGTCACTATAGTGGCTAATCTCTCTGCAGGTCACTATAGTGGATAACCTCCCTGAAGGTCACTAAAGTGGAAAACCTCCTGCAGGTCACTATAGTGGAAAACCGCCCTGCAGGTCACTATAGTGGAAAACCTTCCTGCAGGTCACTATAGTGGCAAATCTCCCTGCAGGTCACTATAGTGGAAAACCTCCTTGCAGGTCACATTCTTGCACCTTCTTATCTGTCCACACTTCTTCTTGCCCACAAACCATCTCGTACACTCAGGTCTTCTACTGATGGGCTCCTAATTGTCCCACTGTCTAAACTCCACTTTGGTTGATCGGGCATTTTCCAGACTTGGTCCTCGTCTGTGGAACTCCCAACTGGGATCAAACTATCTTCTTCACTTTCCATTTAAATCTAATCTCAAAACTCAGCTCTTCTCTCTTGCCTATGGCATTTCTTCTGCCTGAACTACTCTACTACCCACTGTTGATGTTTACAGGTGATATTGTTGGCTCATTGATGTCTATATTATGTCATGATGATGTCGGCAGTCATGGCCTGGTGGTAGGGAACTGGTCTTGTGACTGGAGGGGCGTGGGTTCAATTCCCAGACCTGAGGCCATGACTGAGGTGCCCTTGAGCAAGGCACCTAACCCCAACTGCTCCCCGGGCACCGGGCTAGGGCTGCCCATTGTTCTGGGCATGTGTGCACCACAGCCCCCTAGTAATCACTAGTGTGTGTGTGTGTGTGTGTGTGTGTGTGTGTGTGTGTGTGTGTGTGTGTTCTAACAGCACAGATGGGTAAAAAGCGGAGGACAAATTTCGATTGCAGTGAAAAATCACAATTGACAAAATATGGCACATTTACATAATAACTATTGAGCCTCTGCTCTCTGTGTTTTGTGTGTTCTATATACTGATGGTTGTAATTGTCTTTGGGTGTTAGAAAAGCGCTGTATAAAAATAAAGTATTATTATTATTATTATTATTATTATTATTATATGAAACATGACGATTGTTGTTTTCCTGAAACAAATCACTGCTTGTACCTTCACTTTCACCCACATTAGAATGACTCCACATCCTAGAACAACATACAAAACCCCACACACACAGTCACCATGACTTCAGCCTTTTTTTACTGCACAGATATCTCCTTCACCTTTGTATTTATTTACCCACATACAACTCAACACACACACACAGAAAGACAGACACACACACAGACACTCAGGCACAAACATACATCTCAGCTAAAGAGGTGGAGTTTGATTTGGAGTTTGATATGGATATATGGATTTAGAAGATTCCAGGACATGATGTCCTAATTTGGGCAGCTGCTGAAATTAGTTTTTTTTTCAGGAGAAACCCTGTATGTATTTTCATTACTGTAACATGTTCTCTGAATCCATTACAATATTCATACTCACATATACAGGGAGTAAAGATAGTCAGTTTGCAGTTACAAAAACATTTATTAGTGACGGTACTGCAAATAAATACAGACTCAAACTTAAACAACAGAAATTAAAAACTGATATCCAGAAATGCAAAGAAACAGACAAATAAAGAGAGACATAAATAAACATACAATGTTAACCATGAGGACAACAAGTGCTATCTGTGGTATTAGTGGTTATTTAAGTGCTCAACAAACAGGTGAGTCTTTAGTCTACGCTTGAAGACTGCAAGAGTTTCTACAGTGTGAACAGGAAGTGGATCTATAGCACTATATCTGTAGCTCTATGACTGTAGCTCTATGTACACATTTCTGTCTATAGCCCTATGTCTGTAGCTCTATGTATGTAGTTCTGTGTCTATGTCACATTCTATGCATCTAAAGACCACAAGTCCCAGAAGGCTTCACGCCGTCCCCGCAAATCTTCATCACAAAAATGCTGAGTTCAACTGTACCATCTTACTTACCCTATTTAACGTTTTCCACTGCTTGCATTGTGTGTTGAGTGCATACCAGTTATTTCTATTGACCTGTTGTTATGGGGTATGTCTTTTGCGTCTTCTTTGATCCGATGCCTGTTGTTTTCCCTGGTTTGGATACTGGACTGTTTTTTGACTCATGACTCACTAAAATTGTGTATTTTTATCCAGTGCTGCGTGTGTGTGCTTTGTCACAATGTCAGTCTATAGCTCTATGTCTGTAGCTTTGTGTATATAGTTCTGTGTTTATAGCCAAAGCTTTACTCTGTGGGGTCCATAAGGCTGAGTGACACAAGTCTGGGATAACCCTAATAATATAGATAGAAGCAAAGTCCTTTACTTAATAGAATTTTTAAAATCAAGTATCTGAAATAGAAATGTATCTGAAAATATCTGAAATAGAACACAGCAGATTCATGAGCATTAGCTGCAGCATTAACACTAGCATTAACACTAGCATTAACATCAGTACCAATTACAGTAAATATGGATATCATATATCAGTGTGTATTTATAGGTGTCATGGATTACTGTACATGAACTTATGAGTTTAGTAAATGAACACTTTCAGAGTTCAAATAAAACATTGCCGTCAGTGGTTTTGAGGAGATGCAGTAAGCATGTGACTATGTGGTGGGTAGCATAACAGAACCCTAGACTGGATCTTCTCCTTACAGTCCCACCCCTCTCTCCCTCCGTCTGCCGCTCAGCCTAAAGAACCCGCATCATCCGAGCAGCAGTACAGAACCTCTACGATCCACACGGGCAGAAACGCTAGAACGCAAATCCCCCACAGTCAAAGGCGTCAAAGTCAGAGTCACCCTCGAAGTCAAAGCTGTTGAAATGTGGCGAGTCGCCTCCTTGGCTGCAGCTGGAGAGGGAGGCCCCGCCTCCGAGCTCGGAGAAGGCTGTGGAGCGGCTCACGTCTGGGGCCCGCGTGGCCACGCCGGAGGAGGAGGAGGAGGAAGAGCAGGAGCTCAGGTAACCTAACGTGGAGGAGGCCGCAGTCCCGCCCATTAGCAAACAGAGCGTCCTCACGGCTCGGACGTCGCTGCTGTTACCATGGCGCAGACAGTCTTGGGAGGGGTGGGCAAAGGTTGCTGAAGGCCTGTGTCCAGAATGCTGGGGTAGGTTACCTGGACAGGAGAGATACGGCAGGTGACATAAGACACGTGACAGGTGAAATAAGACATAAGACACAGGAGGGGTACAGCAGATGACATAAGACACGTGACAGGTGAAATAAGACATAAGACACAGGAGAGATACAGCAGATGACATAAGACACGTGACAGGTGAAATAAGACATAAGACACAGGAGGGGTACAGCAGATGACATAAGACACGTCATTTTTACCCAAACTCACTGGTACGGTGCAGTCTGTAAGCGTTTAGATGATCACTCCATACTCAAACACACTGGATACATTTAAACAATCCATATATATTGTAAATGAGTTAAGGTGATATAAAACAAGGAGATGAAAGAGTTTTTTCCTGCATATTCAGTACATTTACCATAAAGAAAAACTTTTTAATTTTGCATGAACACTACAGCCACACATGCTGTATATACTGCATGGACAACAAAAACAACAAAAAAGAAAAACAAAAGGACAAAATAACTTCAAGCTTCCTCCATCACCTGCTGAATGGATCTGCGTGGGTGGGGTTGGCCACCACCTCCATGCCAAAGACAACAGCAATGGAGCGTTTGGTGGAGGTGAAGCACAACAAATCGTGGTTGTTCAGTGAACCAGTTTGTACCTGAGCAGCCCGGTACAAACTTATGTTGTCCCAGACGACAACAAACCTGGACCGTTCTGGTTCATCCCCCTAGTGATGGAGAATGAGTGTGTTGTGCTCTGTGAGGAAGGTGATGATGTGCACAGTGTTGTAGGGACCAAGAGTGGCATGATGATGAACACCATTCTGGCAAATGGCTGCACACATTGTAATGTTGCTGCCAGTGTCCTATGATGTTCACTACAATATTGTATAACAGTATGAAATAGGCATAATGTCAATGCTGTGTGGCACAGGACACTGGACTATCAGTGAGTGGATACCAGAGCATATTCATGCAAATTCATTGCGGAGTTGTTTCACACTGTCACTGGCCCAGTCCGGATAGACACACTGAATGGATGTTGCTGATGGTGACGTTGTCAGTAATGATGTGTTGTTGTAGTTGTCAGAAACATATGCTGTTGTTTGCTCTGACTATATTGATGATGGTCTCTTTCTGTTCTGAGTTGGATAGCTGTCTTCGTCCTCTAGCAAGGGGTAGTCTAGTAGTGCAGAAACATGATGTAGTATGTATAGAGGACAGGTCTACTTATCTATTCTCATGTTGAAATGTCTGGTTGATGCTACAATGTAGCAGCACAGATCGGGTTGGACCCTTTACCTCCAGAAAACCCAACGCATGTTTGACCACATGGCCAACCAGAGTGGCTCTGATCTCATCCATTATGGTTGCTCATCCTCTTCCTCATTCTCGTCCTCTTCATCGTCATCTCTATGCAGTATTGGACTCCACTGATGTGCAAACAAAGATTTGCAACTTGTGTCCTCTTTATAGGGATTAGGCTTTCATGTCTAAAGATTTGTAAAAAATTAGCTAGAAGTGTTATAAACTGTGAGGACTGGGTTTGGATTTTGGTATGTGAGTGTAGCAGTTGTGTGGCAGTGTTTTCCAAACAAAACACATGGTTTTCAGTTTTGAATATCATGTCTTATGTAAGAACTGTGTTTAATGTTTTGCAAAAAGTGTGTTGAAATCTGCTTTGTCAATTGTCATTCAATATAGTGTAGGAGTACTCCCTTAAGATTAGGGGTGTCAAAATTGTGGCCGGCAGGCCAAATTTTCACTGGACCGCAGCCTCTGTTGACCACAGCATTTTATATTTCACCAGAAGATAGCAGTAGACTAAAAAAGCTATTTTATATTTCACCAGAAGATGGCAGTAGACTAAAAAAGCTATTTTATATTTCACCAGAAGATGGCAGTAGACTCGGTCTATACCGCAGTCTCTTGACCAAACACCCCTTGACCATGAATAGCCATTCAGTCAGTCAGCCAAGGGCTGAATCTATAACAACAGTTACCGTGGCGCTGTGAACCCACCTCTGCTTCTGACGGAGCTCTGTCTGCGCTGAGCGTGAGGGGAGCTGACGTTCTCGTCACTGAGGTCAGAGGTCAGGGGTTGTTTATCAGAGGGTGGGACAGGCAGTAAACATCTGTCTGTGAAACAGGGGAAGAACCTGTGCTGGCGTTTCAGGCTCAGAGGTGCTGACAGACCCTACAGGGAGGGACACATTAGAAATGCAGTAAACACTAAAGCTGACTGTGTCATAGAGTACACAGACCAGGAAACAAACAGTAGTTGAAAAGGGTTAGACCATCACTAGAAATTTTTATAAAAATATACCACACCCCTGGTCTCCTATACAATTTATTATATACACAGAGCGTAACACAGAGCGTAACACACAGAGCATAACACACAGAGGGTAACTCACAGAGGGTAACACAGATCTTGTTTTGTAACAAACAAATCTTGTTTTGAAAGCTTTAACCATTTCAGAAAGCAGGGTGATAGAGCTAAACATGTTTGAAAACTCACCTCTTTGACTTTCCTCAGTAATGTCAGCCACTGACTGGGTAAAAGGATATCCATACAATGTATTGAAAGAAATAACTCACTAGAATTCAAGAACTTGATACACAATGATCACATTCATGGACTAAGCTTATTAGTATTTCTGGATCATATTTATAATTTCCATTCAAATTTACAGTAAAATAAATGTTACTAATTATCATGTGCAACCTTCTGGCAGTCATGTACTTTTTCATTTTACAGATAAATCTACATGACTTGGCAGGATGCCAAAATATACCTGTCCATTGTTTATGTGGTGTACACAATAACAATCTCCATTCTTCTAAAAGATTTGAAATAATTCTAACCTAACCCTAACCTTTTACAGTAAAGGCTTTCAAATCTGACATTTCAAATCTTACCTTTCAGGTCCTTGAAAATGTTTCCTAAACCCTGACCCTAACCCTAACACTAACCCTGACCGTAACCCTAACACTAAACCATGATCCTAACACTAACCCTAAGTTCATGAACATCGTCTTTAACTGCCTCCATGCTCAGACTTACCTGCAGTCTTGGGGGTTGTCAGACAGCAGCAGTAAGAATTTGTCCTGGGGAAAGATCAGGGCAAAGCAACAGTCCCTACGCCCTCCTGGGGGCAAACGGGGCAGGTCCATGATTTCTCTGCCATCCACTACAGACCAAAAGTTACTCTGTAGCGCCACCACCTGGTCTGGAGGAGAATCCGCATCCTTGCACACAGCTAGACTGCCTTCCACTGTCAGTATCACATATTTCTCCTTCCACTGTTTGAATACGAAGCCACCTGAGGGGAAAGCAAAGGAAACGTAAGATGTGATGAGAGACGGAAGAACAGCAAAGTGTCCGGCCGCGAGATGCTTGTGGTCTGCGTGCTGGAGCTAGCCTGATGGGCCAGTCTTACTATGAGGATACGGGTCAGGGCAAACAGTCAGGTGTCATAAAGCGGATAATCCTTCTGTGATTAATAATTCCAGGTCAGACATCCATTCTGAAATATGAATTTCTCAGTGTTCTTTGAGCAGAACAGTAATGAGAACTCAAGTAAGATCAGAGTAATATCAGAACTCCATTTTGAATGCACAGTTCAGTACCAGTACTGAGCATGATTATCTTAGTGTTTTGTGGGGATGGTTCCCACAGGCCAGTGTGGTCTTGTATGTTTGTGACAAAGATGTTTTAGACACATGGGCTATTTTTATTACACTAAAATGATTTTACTTTACATTGAAATCATAAGGGTATTGGTGTCTTGTTTTTAGTAAATATATGTGCATATATTGTGAGGATGTATATTGCGTATTTACATCTCAGTGCAGAAACTACTCTACAGACATGGAGTAAATCTGATCTAATCTGATCTAATCCGATCTTTAGATGCAGACCAGTCAGGTTCCAATGTAGGATTTTATGTGCATTTATTTTCAAAGTGGAACACTAATCTGTTTAGAGTGCAAGTCCATGACATACATATAAAACAGATTAAAAGTTAAGCATATGCAGAGAGAAAGAGAGAGAGAGAGAGAGAGAGAGAGAGAGAGAGAGAATGAGGCAGTTTCAAGCGGTTTCAGTATTTTTTTCTTTTCATTTTTCACTTTCTTTTCAATTTTTCCATTTCTTCCATCATGTCTATAACTGTATTTAATTATACCATATGCCCATTGCCTAGGAACCGTGATGTAATCTTGCAACAGGATTTCCATGCTTAGAAAAACGGAACGGACAAAGATCCTCTAAAACAAATCACGTCAAAACGTGTGCAAGCTGAATCACAGAGAACTCCCAAAATACACCAGCAGTGCAGTTCACAGTGTAGTGAGGGTGACAACAGATGCTTAAAGAAAAACCAAAGAGAAGCATAAGGAAACCAAGCAGGACTAAACCACTGTCTTCTGTTCCCCAGGGGTGAGGGAAGGACTACGGTGTCTTACCGTACTTCTTCAGAAAGCCCTGGCGTATCCCAGTCAGGCGCGGCTCCATCACCAGCAGAATCCTCTCACACAGAGACCCAAGTTCAGATTGCACTCTCTATTTTGTGTGTGTGTGTGTGTGTGTGTGTGTGTGTGTGTGTGTGTGTGTGTGTGTGTGTGTGTGTGTGTGAGTGTGTGTGTGTGTGTGTGTGTGTGTGTGTGTGTGTGTGTGTGTGTGTGTGTGTGTGTGTGTGTGTGTGTGTGTGTGTGTGTGTGTGTGTGTGTGTGTGTGTGTAGGTGTGTGTGTGTGAGAGAGAGAGATTGAGATTAATCCCCAGTCATTTGGGGCATTTCAGAGTCAAGTCTATCTGAAGCAGAGGGGCATGATGGGATTGCTGCCAGGACTACAGGGATATATTGTCCACAGATGCAGCCACAGTTTCCCTAACATCTCGTGCTGGAACCCTGCAGGTGTGCATACCTGGTTCATCTCACCCTCATTATCCTGCCCTGCACTTACTGATGAAATCATTTGCCAACTCACTAGATAATTTGTAAACAACGAGTTTAAACTCACAGCTCTCTGCATCGTAGAACATATTTGTTTGAAGGGACTATGTCACTTTGTGTTTTGATATGATTATTAACCTCTAATCAAACTGCTGGTTTCAAATGAGCTTGAACACCAACCCGTGCACAAACACCTACTACTGCATACACGTCTATTTGCGGCATAATTTCTTTTTTTTATTATTCTTTGCCACGAGGGGGCAGTCGTTCACAAAAAGGCACTTTTTCACATTTCTCGAGGCCTCTCTGTCACGTCTGTGTCCTGGGTGCAGTCTTTGTGTGGTTAGCTGTGGAGACCCACACAAACCCAGACCAACCCAGACCCACACGAACCCAGAAACACACAGACTTGTAAAATATTCTGTAGGCAGAGGTTTAATAACTTGTTGACTGATACATTGTTAGCATTTAATTGAGCACGATGTTTTTCAGTAAAATTACTTATTACAAAAAAGTTTTCATGTCCATAATTTTTTCAAATGCAATATAACTAATATATATATATATATATATATATATATATATATATATATTTTTTTTTTTTTTTGTTGCAAAATTAGTTAGAAATTCTTCAGCGTTTTAATTTGCATACAATTCTAAATTAAATAATAAATTATAACAATTGTGATAGACATTAACAATAAACACTAATATTAACATAAACACTAAATATAAAGCATTAAAATAAGTATAAAATATTAATACAAGCATTAACATTATGCATTAACGTCAACATTAACCCTTAACATTACCATAAACACACACACTGGATTCCCTTTCAAACATTTTTTAGAAGAGTCTTATGGAGTTGCTTGTTCACCTCATTTCTGCACTAAAGCGTGTACCCCATGAACTTACTGAGCCCTCCCTCCCTCCCTTTCTCTCTCACTCCCTCCCTCCCTCTTTCCCTCCCTCCCTCTCTCTCTCTTTCTCCCTCCCTCTCTCACTCTCCCTCTCTCTTCTCTCTCTCTCCCCCCTCGTTCTCTCTTCATGGGTCTGACAGAGCTCCACCCTTGTGTTTTTTTCAAGAAGACGTCCATTCTCCTAATGTTGTGCTTTTAGACTTCGTATTCTCTATAGAACCTCCTGTGATGCCCCCACCCCGAGTCTCTCTCTCTCTCTCTCTCTCTCTCTCTCTCTCTCTCTCTCTCTCCACATGTATCTGTGTGATGTGTGAGCTTGATTTCTCGGGCCCTGTTGAAAAGAGAGTACACAATGGGGTCTTTCTGAGGCGGGTTTGGTCTCCATTAAAGACCCTGGGAACACTCTTCTGTCCCCCTACTCTTAAAGGGCCGGTACACACAGCGGCTGGAATACCCTGACACTGACAACACTGCCCCATGTTTTCATAGGAAGGAGGGATTCCTCTCCATCCTCCGACTTCCCATCCTTCTTCCTTTCTTTCTCTTTTCCCTGACCTTTTTCTCTTTTCCTCTACGGGCTTGTTGCCTCTGATCTAAACAGGCCGTCTACGTTGTCCATAGACACAGAATCAGAAAGCCAATACAAAACATGCATATTCTGTGTTTAATTAAACTGCTGTCTGTATTCGTGTCTTCTGACTGACATTACATGGAATCTCAAGTAAGAACAAAAAGCTGTTTACACATGTGCATCAGGACCTCAGCTGGTTTGGAGTGTTTTAGGCTCTCTAAGCCTTAGTCCAGTAGCCATGTCAGTTGTGTTTATGACACAGTATTTACAATATTTATGACAGTGTTTTTATCTGTTTTATTTATGAAAGTTTGAGTTTATTACAATGTTTATGACAGTTTTGATTATGATAGTTCTGTCTGTGACAGTGTTCAGGACAGCTGTGTTTATGATGGTTATGTATTATGTATGAATATTTGTGATAGTATTTATGACAGTATTTATGACAGCTGTGTATACGGCCATGTATTTCAGTTAGTAATTTTGCAGTGACCCTGTCAATGGGAAATAACATTATCAGCTTTCGCTTCTAGATTTCTAGGTGTGACAAAACAATAACTTACAAACTTCACCTTCTTTGACTTGTCCTTTGGTTTATGAGTCTGTATATATTTAACATTTTGTTTTGAAATTTAGATTTAGATAACTTTTTAACTTTGTTATGCAGTTAACATTTGTTGCTTTTATACACCTTCACAAAATTAAACACGTTTACCTAAAGCACCACCGTTCACAACACGAATGGTTGTAGCAGTTGGTCATGACTTCAAAATATCTAGTTCTACTCTGCTGTGACAACACAACAAAATAAGAAATTATTAAGTAAATAAATTTAAAATAAGATGCCAGATATAGTAGGAACGTTTGCCAAGAATAGTTCAGTGTTTAAAAAACAGCACATGAATGTATTGTTTGTTTAGGGTGATCATTTGGTAATTAAAGAGAAAGTTAGATGGGAATTGTCTCTGTGTAACGAGCATGGCCGCTGGCTTTTCACGTCCTCTGTGAGAAATAACCGAGGTGCGCGAGGAGGCGCGCGCGCGAGAGGGATGCGAGAGGGAGGAGCGCGCGACGGAATGGAAAGAAGTAGCTGAGGAATTTGAGCTCGAGGGGGGGAGGAAGGAGCTCGCGACGTGATGGGAGCCAGTCGGGGTGCAGGAGCGGCACTGAGAACTGTGCGGAGACCACAGCGACATCCACATAAAACCACACTCGGACATCTAAAAGAACTTTTTAAACAACCTTGATTGCAAACTGGAAATGCTGGGAAATGTTATTGTGGTTGTTTGGATGCTGAATTGTTTTGAAAGGGATTAAAAAAATATTTGGTTTTTTTTTTTGCATCGTCTTGGGTGGATTTTTTAAAAGTTGCTACTTTCTCCTAAAAAACTGACGTTTGGGGGAGATCTGAACGAATGACGTTACTGTTGCATCGGGTTTCAGGTTTTTGAAGCAGTTTTTATTCTCGAAACCTGAAAAGACTGGAATACACGAAAGTGGAAAAACAAATCAGAGAAGGTGAGATTACACCTCGGCTCAAATCTCAGGTCTCCGTTTGTAAACACGAGCGATGCGGTGATGCCGACCGAACACGTCGAATTAAACGCGCAAGAACAGATTTCGAGCCGAACCGGACCTAAACGAGGAGGAAAAATGAACCTTTCCAACTTCGCCCTGCTTTGTCTGGTTCTGGTGCCGTCAGCGTTAGTGCCTTGTGTGGCGGAAACTTTGTCAGGTAAGCAACACCTTGTTTATTGTGGTTCCTAAAGCATGACCCAGTCCAGCCCAGGCCGTTTGTAGCGAAGTTAAATCTGAATTTAGATGAATCTGAGCCACGTAATCAGCTGTGTTATATTCTTTCAGTCAGACGTTTTGGGATACATAGCAAAAAAAAAATCTTTCTGTGGAAATCTACACAGTGGGGACAACTACCCAGAAGTGTTATCTGATATCCCGTTTATCCAACAACTTTTGAGTATGGGTTGTGTTTTGAGTATGGAAAAGCCGGAGCCGAGATATGAATAAGTGAAGTTCTCGACGTAAGATGAACATGTGTTACCTACCACACCTTTCTTATACCTCCACACCTACCACACCTTTCTTATTAATACCCCCCGCAGTCTAGAGTAGCAGAGAAGAACAAAATCTCAGCTGGGGACACGCAGCCTAGTTCTGTGCTCGCGGAAATAGTTTCCTGCAAAAGAATGTGAATGTGACTTTTTAAAAGAAAATGCTTGCGATGTAAACTGTGAATGTGGTCTGAATAACTACTAAAACAGTCCTCATCCGCCCTTCTCCCTCCAGAGCTGCTACAAAGACAACGGCTAGATTCTTTTAGGTACTTAAACGCATGGGAGCCAGTTCATTTTACATTTACATTTTATGGCATTTGGCAGACGCCCTTATCCAAAGCGACTTACATTTTATCTCATTTTTATACAAGTGATCAATTGAGGGTTAAGGGCCTTGCTCAGGGACACCTCAGTCATGGCCTCGGATCTGGGAATCGAACCCACAACCCTCCGGTCACAAGACCAGTTCCCTAACCACCAGGCCATGACTGCCCCAGATCATCCTCAGATTCAGGAGGGACGTTTGTTCAGAAAGGAGAGCAGCAGAGAAGTAGACTTAGCGGAGGACTCGCATTACCAAATTATCAAGTTTATTATTGGTCTGCTCATATTCATAAGCTTTGTTATTGGCTAGTGTCTCCTGGATCCTCTTGGTGTAAAATAGAAAGTTCATCGTGTAAAGGTTCCTCTCTATCTGCTCTACTTTATTCCTCTTTGCCCACAGAACCTTCTCGGTATACAGATAATCAGGTGGTTCTTAATACACTTAAAAATTTGGTATCAATTCAGGCGACATTTTGAATTTAAATCGGCTTCCTCTCTGAGTCCTCTAAATAATAATCATTTGTTTCCTCCATCAATTTTGGATTCTGCTTTTTCACTATGGGCTGATAAAGGTATTACGCAATGTAAACACTTGTATGTAGACGGTGTCTTTGACAGTTTTGCTAATTTGTCTACCCGACATGGCCTTCCTGGCACTCATCTATTCCGCTATTTTCAAGTTCGCAATTTTGTGGCTAAATGTTTTCCTAGTTTTCCTTCATTGCCTCTAGAACAGTGTTGGGAAACCATGCTCTCAATGGTTCCTCATCATAGAGGAGTTATCTCGAAATTATATAACCTCATTATGTCTATTAGTGATTGCTCAGATGTAAAATTGAAGGGTAAATGGGAAGAGGAACTTGGAATTCAGATAGAAGAAGGCATTTGGGAACAGGCTGTGGATGGTATACGCTCTACCTCTTGTGCACGACTTGGATTAATTCAGTTTAAGGTTTTATACAGGGCACACTTCTCTAAATCTAGGCTTTCTAAATTGTATCCAGAAGTGGAAGATGTGTGTGATAAATGCCATGGTTCCCCCTGTGACCTTGGCCACGTTTTTTCTTTGTCCTGCACTAAAATGTTTTTGGACGGGTTATTTTACTATACTGTCCACTGTTCTTGGAGTTCAGGTACAACCTTGTGCACTAATTGCTATATTTGGGGTTTCAGACCGCTCTGTTGCACTTGGTACTATGCAAAGAGGCATTATAGCTTTTACTTCCTTATTAGCAAGACGCTGCTTATTGTTACTTTGTAAATCTACCAAGCCCTCTTCTATTTCTTATTGGCTGAGGGACGTCATGTTTTTTTTTAATTAGAAAAAATAAGGTACACACAAAGAGGGTGTACAGATAATTTTTCCAGAAATGGCAGCCCTTTATATCCTATTTTTCCAACTTAAAGGTATTACCTGGTTGAATGTGTGTTTCCATACAAGTGTTGTGGCCTTTCTGTAGCTATTGCTATTGGCAGTGTGCGTGTTGATTGTGGTGAGCTATGATGGGACATGGGGGGGGGGGGGGGGCATTTTTGTTTTTGTGTGTGTTCTATTATAAAACCTGGTTGATGTGTGGTGGAAAAATGGAGAAAGTTATGGAGATATTCTGTATATAAATGCGATGTTGTATTGTGCTTACTTTGACTTTCTCCTAATAAAATGTTTCTGAAAAAAAAGAAGCAGGAGAGCATGTGTTCAGGAGTGTGAATCTGAACACATGCAGACCCATCGGCACAGGGATAGAAGGATAGAGTTAGGGTTAGAGTTTGGGAGAGGATTAGGGGTAGTGGAAGAGGGTTTGGGGAGACGGTTAGGGTTGTGAGTGAGAGGGTTAAGGTTGAGGGAGAGGAATAGGGCACAGGGTTGGGGGAGAGGTTTAGGGTTGGTGGAAGGTTAGGGTTAGAGGAGAGGGGTAGGGTTTGAAGGAGGTTAGGGTTGGAGGGACAGGGAGAGCATTAAGTTTAGGGTTAGTCTGGAGTTAGTATTAGTCTGGCTAATGAGAGGCTGTTACCCGAGGTTGTTATGGGAAACTAGGGTGGGTTAGATTTTGAAGTTTTTGAAGTTGAAGAATTTAGTATAAAACACACACACTCACAGAGGGGGCTTACTCAACATCCCTAACTTTTGAATGTGTTTGTGTTCAGAGGAAGCTGTTCATATTCCTCTCTGATCAGAGGGATGTAAAGGTTAGGTGGCACATGTATGCAAACATTTTTGTGTTCTCTTTTATTCTCACTACATCGCTGAAGTGTACACTCCTCAGCTCATCTAGGGTTAGGTTAGGGTCATCACTACATCGCTGAAGTGTACACTCCTCAGCACATCTAGGGTTAGGTTAGGGTCATCATCACTAAATTGCTGAAGTGTACACTCCTCAGCTCATCTAGGGTTAGGTTAGGGTCATCACTAAATTGCTGAAGTGTACACTCCTCACCTCATTTAGGGTTAGGTTAGGGTCATCACTAAATTGCTGAAGTGTACACTCCTCAGCTCATCTAGGGTTAGGTTAGAGTTATCACTACATCCTTCTATGTGTTTTTGTCTGCTTAGCTTTGAAATGCTGGAGTCTCATGCACGTCAGTGAATAAACTCATTGATAATGTATCAGAGAATTAACTCACTGATAATGTATCTTTGCACAAGCAGAGGTCTTTCTTGAGGAATACCACAGCTGTTACATTTTCCCAGTGATCTGACTTAGTGGAGAATCTCAAAGGCTTTAGATGGAGTTTGGCTGTCATCAATTACAGATGTTTACACGCATGTGACAGTTAATGTCTTTAAAATAGGACACAGGAATGAATGACTAAGCTAGGGGTCAGAGTTCAGAGCTGTGATCTGAAAGATCATCCTGTTTGGATCTTCTGGAACATTAACGTGTGTGTTCATGAGAAAGCCAGCTAACATTGGGCTCAGGTTGTATTTAGCTCCAGCTCAAGAAACTGAAATCTGCCTGCCAGTTCCTAGACAACCTTGAATGACAGAATGAATCTTCTGGGTTAGAGTTAACACCACAACACCAACCCCAGACAACCGTCTACAGTATTTCAGATGTAGGCAGCAGGGTTTGCTACCAGACCCATGGCAGCAGACGAATGCAGGTCATTCCACGTGCCAGTTGGACTATGAGATGGAGGAGAACACGAGAGGGATCAGGGTGTTCTGGCTGGGCTGGTGGCCTGGTTCAGGTCTGGGTTAGTGTTTGTGTGTGTGTGTGTGTGTGTGCTGTAACACTGTACAGTACCACAGTTTAATAATACATAACAGTTAAGGTGTATTAATGTAGTATTAATTCAGTATTATAGTGCTATTACAAGGGTTTTCTGGACAGTATCAATAACCACACCAACTAATCACAGCACACCTTCTTGCGGGCCCAATAACCCACTTTCTGAAGTCACACACACACACACACACACACACACACACACACACACACACACACGTCTCGGTGGGAGAGCCAGTGCTGTTGCCTGTTCAACAAATGATGGTATTAACTAGTGCTGGGCGGTATGACCAAAATTCTATATCACAATATTTTTTGAAATTATATCGGTTTCACAGTGTTTGACGGTTTTTTCCCCCCATGCATTATTTGTTAATTGCATTGATTACGAAAAGAATTACTGCGGTAAAGTGGTTAAGAGTACCCAATTCCACTGTTAGAAATACGTCTCCACCTAAGTATTACATGTAATACAGATTTGCATGGCCCCACATGATCAGTTTTCAAATGGTAGCACTAAAGTAGTGAATGAATCATATAGCATGACAGTTGCAGTAAAAATGCAAAACCTTTTATTTCAATCATTTTTCAGACAGAAAACTGTCCGTTCAAAACTGTAGGTTTATACAACTTATTTAAACCAAATACACGTAATATTATTAATTGCACACCAGTTTGTTAATAACAAATAAGAGGTATTTAGACATAAAGTAGCCAGGGCTGTTTGTCAATGGTTGTATTGTATTGAAAAGTCCCAAATATCTTGCCTTTAATTAAATAACATAATATTTAAACAAATAAATAATAACAGTGGTTGAATACTGCGGAGAGGGTACCATCTCTTTTAATTTGATAAAAAGTTAATTATTTCAAATAATTTCAACCATATGTGTATTTGTATAAATATGTAACTTAATTAAGCTGAAGCTTGAAAGTGCCGTACAAGTGCTTGAATTCCACCCTGTAAAGATGTATGAACCCTGCAAACATAAGTTAGTGCAAAACACAGCGCTGAAGAGCGGAACACGAGCTCGCAACACCAAAGCGGAGCCACCGCTATTGTGTCATTTTTGCTGTGCGGACCCTCGTGACGCGTCAAGTATAAGCAGCTTTATGGGTGGTGCAGCAGATTGCTCCTGTTACCACCAGCCACGACAACTTTTGCTCGACAGCATTTGCAGTAAGTGACTGTTTGGTCCACGTCCGACCTTTAAAACCCTATGTACTTCCTGACGACAGACACGGCTCCTTTTTTTGGCAAAAGTTCCTTTGGGGCATCAACTTTTACTTCAATGTTTGGTAGAATTTGTGGTTCAGAACGTCCCTCGTTTTCAGCAAGCTAGATTTGCGCTCTGTTGCATGTGTGCTTAGTGGCGGGTTACTAGTATTAACCTTATGAGAGGATGAAGCGGTTGAACCAGTACGTGTCACCTGGAGGATGTTCTCCAGTGTCTCACCGTTTCTCTGTGGTCCCTCAGGACTTCGCTTCACGCAGAGCCCAGAGAACGTCACGTCCTCCCTGGGAAAGGCGGTGAGCCTGCAGTGTGTCCTGCAGGGTGGGGGTGGGGAGCAGTACCCGCCGGACGTCCTGTGGCTGAAGGAGGGTGATCCACTGGAGCTCGCCGACACCAACCAAATCCAGGTCCCCTACAGCGAGGACACCTGGCTGGTCATCAGCACCCTCCGGTAAGTTCAGCCATCTGTGCACCCGCCCGTCTGTGCTGATGTGTGTACACCCGCCCGTCTGTGCTGCTGCCGCTCTTTCTCTCAAGAACTTAACCCTGACCCTGACTCTGACCCCTAACCTCTAACCCTGACCCCGACCCCTAACCCTAACCTATTCCACATAGTTGGCTTTGCATTCGCTCACACAGACCAATATGATTCTTGAATGCCCTTTGGCTTTTTTTTCTCTAATGTAGCCCACAGGTTAATATAATCACTCTCTTTCTGTTCCAGGTTAATATAACAGGCTAATCCCTCTCTTTCTGTTCCAGGATTGAAGATGTTCAGCTGTCAAACATGGGGACGTATCAATGTGCCGTGTTCCTAGGAGAAGACGAGACGGTGTCCTCTGAGGGACACATCCAGTTAGAAGGTAGAGCTTTCCCCATCACGCTTATGGGAAGACTGCGTAGTCTATGTGAGGCAACAGAACGCAGATTCTAACAGTGCTGGGTGTTGTGGTTAATTCAGGGTGCTGCTTTGTATTGGAAGTCATGGACCAGTGAACTGAGCACACCACACACTGCCAACCCAACATGGCAAAGAACTTTTGTCATTCACCACCTAATACAAAATACACTTTGTTGCACCCAAAATACACACATATTTTGTATATTTATTAAACAGAGATTTACATGAATTGGCGTTCTGGAATAGCACAGATCTAGTTTGACTGTTTGACCTCTCATACTGTCTGTCCATCTCTCTCTCTCTCTCTCTCTCTCTCTCTCTCTCTCTCTCCCTTGTTATTAGAAGCTGTACTTTTTCTTTTCACCACATTTTATTTGGATGGAGTTACTTACTTCTCATATCTTTTATTTCACTCCTTTGTTCTTATCCAGGTCTCCCTCATTTCTCAGTTGAACCTCACGACATGTCTGTGGTGGCTAATGTTGCCCTGAGCCTGCAGTGTGTGGCCCATGGGCCTCCTGAGCCTGTCAGGGTCATCTGGCTCCAGGACGGAGCCCCTCTGAACACGCTGCACGATCCCGTGGCCCTCTCGCCCTCCACGCTAAACATCACAGGTAAACTCTACCCTACCCTAAAAAACCCTAACCCTAACCCCTCTGAACATGCTGCACGATCCCGTGGCCCTCTCGCCCTCTACGCTACACATCACAGGTAAACACCCTACCCTAAAATACCCTAACCCTACCCTACCCTAAAATACCCTAACCCTGCCCTACCCTACCATAAAATACTCTAACCCTACCCTACCCTAAAATACCCTAACCCTAAAATACCCTAACATTAACCTAACCCTACCCAAACCCTAAAATACCCTAACATAACCCTACACTAACCCCAATCCTACCCTAACCTTAGTCCTAAAAATAACCTACCCTAACCCTAAAATATGCTAACCTACCCTAATCTAATCCTACACTAACCCCAACCCTACCCTAACCATAAACCTAAAATGCCCTACTCTAACCCTTACCTTATCCTACCCTAACCCTTCCCTATCCCTACTCTACACTAACCCTACCCTACTGCACCATAACCCTATCCCTACCCTAACCCTAAGCTAACCAAACCCTATCCTAAACCTACCCTTACTCTACCCTATCCCTAACCCTAAAAATAATCCAGCACTGGGCTGGGTTTCCTGACATACCTCCTTGTGGATGTGGGCCACTTGACATGGCTTAGCATGCATGTGTCTGTAACCTCTCAACTTTTGTAACTCTCATGATGATCAGATAAACTCGCAAGTGCCAAGAAATTGGGCCAGTTTTCCTGCATAAGGGAGAAATAAAGCAGAAGAGGCTGAACTCACCGTGTGTGTGTGTGTGTGTGTGTGTGTGTGTGTGTGTGTGTGTGTGTGTGTGTGTGTGTGTACATGTGTGTGTGTGCGTGCGTGCATGTGTGTGTACATGTGTGTGTGTGTGTGTGTGAGCAGCACTAGAAGACCATGGTCAGAATGTTACTAGAGAGAGGCATCAGCCTGACAGAGAGGACAGGGAGACATGTGTTCTGTAGTGGATTTAGGGTACAGGGTTAGGGTTAGTCTGGGTTGGGGTATAGGGTTAGGGTTAAGGTATAGGGCTAGGGTTAGTCTGGGTTAGGGTTAGTCTGACGGTATGGTTTTCCGGAGGAGGGATTTAAACAGTTACACACACACACATGCGTTGGAACACTAACCCTAACCCATGTGTTCAGACGCTAACCCTAACCCATGTGATGGAACACTAACCCTAACCCATGTGTTCAGATGCTAACACTAGATTCTCATGCTTCTGTTCCAGCTGCACTGACCTGCAGTCTGGAGAAGTGAGTCACAAAGGCCAGAGAAGGGGGGATAGAGGGAGGGAGGGAGGGAGGGAGAGAGGGAGGGAGGGGTTGTGGAAAGAAAAGCCTTACTGGGCTTTGAGTCACTGTGGTTGGCTGACCATCAGTGGGCAGACTCACAGTGTTGGTATGAGCTGGTTCCACACACACACACACACACACACATGCTGTCACAATATTGACTCACACTGCCCATTTTGTCCTTACATTAAACATATTAAGGGTTTCAGTAACAGCTACAAACATTTGGTGATTTGGATACTAGGAGTAGTGGAGACAGATGGAGACTAGGAGAGGTGGAGACAGATGGAGACTAGGAGAGGTGAAGACATGTGGAGATTAGGAGAGGTGGAGACAGGTGGAGACTAGGAGAGGTGAAGACATGTGGAGACTAGGAGAGGTGAAGACATGTGGAGACTAGGAGAGGTGAAGACATGTGGAGATTAGGAGAGGTGGAGACAGGTGGAGACTAGGAGAGGTGAAGACATGTGGAGATTAGGAGAGGTGGAGACAGGTGGAGACTAGGAGAGGTGAAGACATGTGGAGACTAGGAGAGGTGAAGACATGTGGAGACTAGGAGAGGTGGAGACAGGTGGAGACTAAGAGGTGGAGACAGGTGGAGACTAAGAGGTGGAGACAAATGGAGACTAGGAGAGGTCTAGAGAGGTGGAGACTAGGAGAGGTCTAGACAGGTGGAGACTAAGAGGTGGAGACAGGTGGAGACTAGTAAACGTGGATACTAGGAGAGGTGGAGACAGGTGGAGACTAGGAGAGGTCTAGACAGGTGGAGACTAAGAGGTGGAGACAGGTGGAGACTACGAGAGGTGGAGACAAATGGAGACTAGGAGAGGTGGAGACAGGTGGAGACTAGGAGAGGTCTAGACAGGTGGAGACTAAGAGGTGGAGACAGGTAGAGACTAGGAGAGGTGAAAACAGAGTGATGAAAAGTTGCTACAGATGGAACATCTGAGAAAAGCAGCAGGCCCTTTATAATAGCTTATAACCCTAACCTTGGTATGTACTCTAACCCTGACCCTGGTATGTACCCTAACCCTGACCCTGGTATGTACTTTAACCCTAACCCTGGTATGTACCCTAACCCTAACCCTGGTATGTACCCTAACCCTGGTATGTACCCTAACCCTGACCCTGATATGTACTTTAACCCTAACCCTGGTATGTACCCTAACCCTAACCCTGGTATGTACCCTAACCCTAACCCTGGTATGTACCCTGACCCTGATATGTACTCTAACCCTAACCCTGGTATGTACTCTAACCCTAACCCTGGTATGTACCCTAACCCTAACCCTGGTATGTACCCTAACCCTAACCCTGGTATGTACCCTAACCCTGGTATGTACCCTAACCCTGGTATGTACCCTAAACCTAACCCTGGTATGTACCCTAACCCTAACAATGGGTATGTATCCTAACCAGCCCTGATTGTTTTCATGTAAGTATTTATGTTGTGTTATTGGCCAGAGTCTCAGGCTCTGCATGCAGAGATGACTCACCCCCTGACTCACCCCCGACTCACTCCAGGCGCCCCCAGACACACACTCGCTCTGCTGACTGCAGCTGTTCTGTTAAATGTTTTAGGTTTGTTGAACATGTGCAGCGACGTGTAACCTCTGTAGGTTCCTTGACTGCCTCTGTCCAACCTGGTTTCTTGGAAATAAAATTGGCTTTTCGTGTTATCAGTGCTGGGGAAGAATGTGAAGGACTTTAGTCAAGATAACAAAAGGGAGTGTGTATGAGAGTGTGGTTCAAAACTCACACATACAGTACAGGCCAAAAGTTTGGACACACCTTCTCATTCAGTGCGTTTTTATTTTCATGACTATTTACATTGTAGAGTCACTGAATGCATCAAAACTATGAATGAACACATGTGGAGTTATGTACTTAACCAAAAAAAGTTAAATAACTGAAAACATGTTTTATATTTTAGTTTCTTCAATATAGCCACTCTTTGCTCTGATTACTGCTTTGCACACTCTTGGCATTCTCTCAGTGAGCTTCCACTAATGAACCCTGTTAAAGCAAACCTGAAGCCCATTTCAGGTGACTACCTCTTGAAACTCATTGAGAGAATGCCAAGAGTGTGCAAAGTAGCAATCAGAGCAAAGGGTGGCAATTTTGAAGAAACTAAAATACATGTAGAATCTATAATGTATAATGTATAATGTCATAGAAATAAAGAAAACACTTTGAATGACACACACACACACACACACACAGACACACTGCTAACCTTCTCTTTGTGTTCTCAGGACTCAACAGAACCAGCTCCTTCTCCTGTGAGGCCCATAATGACAAAGGTGCTGCGTCATCTGCATCGGGCGTAGTGACAGGTGGGTGCTAAGCAGGTGGAGGTGGTTAGGATGAGGTGGTGGGGCTTGTTGGGATGAGGGGGTGGAGGTGGTTGGTATAAGGGGTGGAGTGGATGATGAAGAGTAATTGAGAGTTCTTTCTCTTTCCATCTCTCTCTCTCTCTCTCTCTCTCTCTCTCTCTAGTTCTCCCTGGCCGGCCTGAGAACGTTACGGCGGTGGAGGTCTCCAGCAGCAGCGTGCTCCTGTCCTGGGAGCCGGGTTTCTCAGGAGTCTTCCCCATCACCGTGTGCACAGTGCAGGTTCGTGTGGACGCCACGCTGGCAGATACAGGCGTGTGAGGACAAAGTTACAGACAGTTGCTGCTGGAAGTTCTTGTGGGACAAGTTTGGGTATTAATAAAGATGTGACACACACACGCACACACACACACACACACACACACACACACACACACACACACACACACACACACACACACACACACACTGCCCTGTCATGTTTGACTGGATGAGGTTTCACAGTTACAAAGGTCTTTCTCCTCAGGTCCTCTTAAAATGTTTGTGTGAGTGTGTGCTTGTTTAAATGTGGACGGGTGTGTGTGAGTGTAGAGCTAAACTCCACCCTAGAGCGTATGGTTCTAATAACCTGTACTGCGCTGCGTGAGCCTGTGGGTCACACTATTCCCCAACATGGGTGGGGGGGGAGTCCAGAGACCCTGAAGATGCTGTAATATTTGAAGAAAGGTGCAAGACCATGTAGAAAGGAATTAGTCTTATACATGGGGAGGCACACAGCAAGAGAGAAGTCAAGCAGGCAAGAGAGAGAGAGAAAGAATGCAGCTACTCAGGAGGGAAAACCCTTAGAGGAAAAGCAAAAGAAAACAGGAAGAAAATATGGAGAAGTGTGTGAGGCGACCGCACAGAGTGGCGGGTTACACACGCCATAAAGACACTGGCAGGGTGAGATGTTTAGGAAACGTGAGCAGTCTGCAGTATGAGGCAGAAGACAACCACGTCCTGCTGCTCTGACTCACTCCACCAGTGTGTGTCACTTCAATATGGAGCTTTATCAAGCTGATACTGAATCACTGAGCTGTGTGACTCACCAGTTAATGAGAGGGTCAGGGTCAGGATTAGGGTTAACCCCAACCTGACCTGTGACCTCTCGCATCACACAGAGGGGAGGTGAGTGAGGGGAGATTAGTGAGGGGAGGTGAGTGAGGGGAGGTGTGTGGGGGGAGGTGTGTGAGGGGAGGTTAGTGAGGGGAGGTTAGTGAGGGGAGGTGTGTGAGGGGAGGTGAGTGAGGGGAGGTGAGTGAGGGGAGGTGTGTGAGGGGAGGTGAGTGAGGGGAGGTGTGTGAGGGGAGGTGTGTGAGGGGAGATTAGTGAGGGGAAATTAGTGAGGGGAGGTGAGTGAGGGGAGGTGAGTGAGGGGAAGTGAGTGAGTGGGGGGGTGTGAGGGGAGGTGAGTAAGTGGGGGGGTGTGAGGGGGGGTGTGTGAGGGGAGGTGAGTGAGGGGAGGTTAGTGAGGGGAGGTGAGTGAGGGGAGGTGAGTGAGGGGAGGTTAGTGAGGGGAGGTGAGTGAGGGGAGGTGAGTGAGGGGAGGTGAGTGAAGAGAGGTGTGTGAGGGGAGGTGAGTGAGGGGAGCTGTAGTGAGGGGAGGTGAGTGAGGAGAGGTGAGTGAGGGGAGGTGAGTGAGGGGAGGTGAGTGAGGTGAGCTGTAGTGAGGGGAGGTTAGTGAGGGGAGGTGAGTGAGGGGAGGTGAGTGAGGGGAGGTGTGTGAGGGGAGGTGTGTGAGGGGAGGTGAGTGAGGGGAGGTGTGTGAGGGGAGGTGAGTGAGGGGAGGTGTGTGAGGGGAGGTGAGTGAGGGGCGGTGAGTGAGGTGAGCTGTAGTGAGGGGAGGTTAGTGAGGGGAGGTGAGTGAGGGGAGGTGAGTGAGGGGAGGTGTGTGAGGGGAGGTGAGTGAGGGGAGGTGAGTGAGGTGAGCTGTAGTGAGGGGAGGTTAGTGAGGGGAGGTGAGTGAGGGGAGGTGTGTGAGGGGAGGTGAGTGAGGGGAGGTGAGTGAGGGGAGGTGTGTGAGGGGAGGTGAGTGAGGGGAGGTGTGTGAGGGGAGAAGAGTGAGGGGCGGTGTGTGAGGGGAGGTGTGTGAGGGGAGGTGAGTGAGGGGAGGTGAGTGAGGGGAGGTGAGTGAGGGGGGGTGTGTGAGGGGAGGTGAGTGAGGGGCGGTGAGTGAGGGGAGGTGAGTGAAGGGAGGTGTGTGAGGGGAGGTGAGTGAGGGGAGGTGTGGGAGGGGAGGTGAGTGAAGGGAGGTGAGTGAGGGGAGGTTAGTGAAGGGAGGTTAGTGAGGGGAGGTGTGTGAGGGGAGGTGAGTGAGGGGAGGTGAGTGAGGGGAGGTGAGTGAGGGGAGGTGAGTGAGGGGGGGTGTGTGAGGGGAGGTGAGTGAAGGGAGGTGAGTGAGGGGAGGTTAGTGAAGGGAGGTTAGTGAGGGGGGGTGTGTGAGGGGAGGTGAGTGAAGGGAGGTGAGTGAGGGGGGGTGTGTGAGGGGAGGTTAGTGAGGGGAGGTGAGTGAAGGGAGGTGAGTGAGGGGAGGTTAGTGAAGGGAGGTTAGTGAGGGGGGTGTGTGAGGGGAGGTGAGTGAAGGGAGGTGAGTGAGGGGGGGTGTGTGAGGGGAGGTTAGTGAGGGGAGGTGAGTGAAGGGAGGTGAGTGAAGGGAGGTGAGTGAGGGGAGGTGAGTGAAGGGAGGTTAGTGAGGGGAGGTGTGTGAGGGGAGGTGAGTGAGGGGAGGTGAGTGAGGGGAGGTGAGTGAGGGGGGGTGAGTGAGGGGGGGTGTGTGAGGGGAGGTGAGTGAAGGGAGGTGAGTGAGGGGAGGTGAGTGAGGGGGGGTGTGTGAGGGGAGGTGAGTGAAGGGAGGTGAGTGAGGGGAGGTTAGTGAAGGGAGGTTAGTGAGGGGAGGTGTGTGAGGGGAGGTGAGTGAGGGGAGGTGTGGGAGGGGAGGTAAGTGAGGGGAGGTGTGTGAGGGGAGGTTAGTGAGGGGAGGTGAGTGAAGGGAGGTGAGTGAGGGGAGGTTAGTGAAGGGAGGTTAGTGAGGGGGGGTGTGTGAGGGGAGGTGAGTGAAGGGAGGTGAGTGAGGGGGGGGTGTGTGAGGGGAGGTTAGTGAGGGGAGGTGAGTGAAGGGAGGTGAGTGAGGGGAGGTTAGTGAAGGGAGGTTAGTGAGGGGGGGTGTGTGAGGGGAGGTGAGTGAAGGGAGGTGAGTGAGGGGGGGTGTGTGAGGGGAGGTTAGTGAGGGGAGGTGAGTGAAGGGAGGTGAGTGAAGGGAGGTGAGTGAGGGGGGGTGTGTGAGGGGAGGTGAGTGAGGGGAGGTGTGTGAGGGGAGGTGAGTGAGGGGAGGTGAGTGAGGTGAGCTGTAGTGAGGGGAGGTGAGTGAGGTGAGCTGTAGTGAGGTGAGGTATTGTGCATGTGGTGTTTTGATGTTATTTAATGTCCAGGCTTTGCGAAGGCTGCACACTCCTCCCTCCACACTGCTGTCTGCTGTCTGCAGCACTGTGGGTGACTGCTAATGGCCTCCGACTCCAACCTCTACTAATAAGACCATGAGTTGGGTGTCCAAATGTGTGTGTCCAACAACGTCCTGACTATGCAAGAAACTTAGAAACACTGGCCTAGTCTGTTTCACTTCTTTAAAAGAGAAAGACACAACATGTCTTCTTAGTTCCTGAGGTTAAGTTTAGGGTTTCACTCTCAGAACACTTATTTCACTCTGCACTGCTGGCCCCACACACACTCTTCCCCACACACACCATCCCCACACACATCCCCACACACACCATCCCTACACACACCATCCCCACTCACACCATCCCCACACACACCATCCCCACACACACCATCCCCACTCACACCATCCCCACACACACTCTTCCCCACACACACCATCCCCACACACACTTCTGTGAGGGTCCTTCAGCAGATGGACAAAGAGAGGTGAAAGTCATTAGCTGCTTTCTGCTGAACTGTGAGTGAATGGAAAAGAAATTCAGATTATTACAGTCATAAAAACTTGTCTGGTAGATTGCTACCGCAGAACCATGTTAATCTGGGGGATTGCTACCGCAGAACCATGTTAATCTGGGAGATTGCTACCGCAGAACCATGTTAATCTGGGAGATTGCTTTCGCAGAACCATGTTAACCTGGGAGATTGCTATCACACAACCATGTTAATCTGGTAGATTGCTACCACAGAACCATGTTAATGCGCTTATTTATGGTTTCCAGGTCAGGCCATCAGGAGACGCCTCCACTAATCCTGATCATGTGATCCACAATCAGAACGTTAACGTTCCACCTGCCAGACACCTGATCTCAGACCTGAAGCCTTTTAGCCAATACGACGTGAGACTGGCCTGCTGGAGCAGTCAGGGCGTCTCTGATTGGACGCCATGGATGACCATCAGCACAAGTGAAGGAGGTAAACACGCCCTCACCGATATTCAGTAGAATAGGAGCGATGAAAAATCTGATAGTTTAGTACTTTAGAACAATGAAATGTATAATAGTTATGAAAAGTAGCCAAAGCAAGTTTAGTAATAAGCTTAATTATATAGCACATTTATGCAGACAATAAAGGCAATTTGAGGTTCTTTTCGGGGTAACAGGGTAAGGGGTCACAGACCCTGTGACACTGGTAACAGAGTAACAGGATCAGAGCGTAAAGGCTGGATTATACTGGATTATAGCGCTTGACTCCACACACTGCACACAAACCTGTGAGACTTAACAGAAGCATTTATACTACACCAAAATGACGGGTGGTTGTGTAAAGAAATACCCCTGTAAAAACAGGCGAAGGAAAATTTGCCTGACAAATTTTAATGTTGTATTTTCCAGGTTTGAAAAGTTCTAGAATTTTGGCTTGAAATTGTAACAATTTCATTTTACAAGTTAGCTGACTGAATATTTCACTTGTATTATGTTTACAAATACAAGTGAGAAAAGCACTGCCTCAAGAGGTGTGCAACCTCACACCGCGGGTGCCACCACACATGGGCGGAGCCACCACACATGGGCGAGAACGTAGTGTTCACCGCCGAGCATGCTGGGAGAACGAGGCATCATGCGGTTCTCACACACTCTGTAGTTCTGTGCCCAGAGTAAATGAGCTTTGAAATGTTTATAGTGAAAAGGGACTAGAGTGCTGCAGTGTGTGTGTGTGTGTGTGTGTGTGTATGAGAGAGAGAGAGAGAGAGAGAGAGAGAGAGAGAGAGAGAGAGAGAGGGAGAGAGAGAGAGAATGTTGCACTTTGAACCTCCATGGGGATTTTCCATGATGAGTGCTTATGAAATCCATAAACAGAGGGGGAGGAAAGTATAGGAGGGGACACAGGAGAGGACACCACACCCCAACGCCCACACACCCCAACACCCACACACCCCAACACCACCACACCCCAACACCCACACACCCCAACACCACCACACCCCAACACCAACACACCCCAACACCCACACACCCCAACACCAACACACCCCAACACCCACACACCCCAACACCCACACACCCCAACACCCACACACCCCAACACCCACACACCCCAACGCCCACACACCCCAACACCAACACACCCCAACACCCACACACCCCAACACCGCCACACCCCAACACCAACACACCCCAACACCCACACACCCCAACACCACCACACCCCAACACCAACACACCCCAACACCCACACACCCCAACACCAACACACCCCAACACCCACACACCCCAACACCACCACACCCCAACACCAACACACCCCAACACCCACACACCCCAACACCACCACACCCCAACACCAACACACCCCAACACCCACACACCCCAACACCAACACACCCCAACACCAACACACCCCAACACCAACACACCCCAACACCCACACACCCCAACACCCACACACCCCAACACCAACACACCCCAACACCCACACACCCCAACACCAACACACCCCAACACCAACACACCCCAACACCCACACACCCCAACACCAACACACCCCAACACCAACACACCCCAACACCCACACACCCCAACGCCCACACACCCCAACACCAACACACCCCAACGCCCACACACCACACCCCAACACCCACACACCCCAACACCCACACACCCCAACGCCCACACACCACACCCCAACACCCACACACCCCAACGCCCACACACCCCAACGCCCACACACCCCAACACCCACACACCCCAACACCCACACACCCCAACACCCACACACCCCAACGCCCACACACCCCAACACCAACACACCCCAACACCCACACACCCCAACACCAACACACCCCAACACCCACACACCCCAACACCAACACACCCCAACACCCACACACCCCAACACCAACACACCCCAACACCAACACACCCCAACACCCACACACCCCAACACCCACACACCCCAACACCCACACACCCCAACGCCCACACACCCCAACACCCACACACCCCAACACCCACACACCCCAACACCCACACACCCCAACACCCACACACCCCAACGCCCACACACCCCAACACCCACACACCACACCCCAACACCCACACACCCCAACACCCACACACCCCAACACCAACACACCCCAACACCAACACACCCCAACACCAACACACCACACCCCAACACCCACACACCCCAACACCCACACACCCCAACACCCACACACCCCAACGCCCACACACCCCAACGCCCACACACCCCAACACCCACACACCCCAACACCAACACACCCCAAAACACACGTGCACACACACTAACCTTGGTCCTGAGCGTGGACGAGGAGCTGCTCTGTAGTCCATGTGTCTGTGGACAGTGACAACATGACCCGCTTGTTTGATTTCACAAACGGAACAAACGCATGTGTATCTCAGAAGAACTGCTGCAGAAGGAGTGGAGATGTAGTGGACATCTGGGATGGTTGTGTGTCCTGAAGACATTGTAGATCTGTGCTGACATGTCCAGAAGTGAGAGGGCAAAGGAGCCATGTTTGGAGTTTAGGGTGAGGGATTAGCATTAGTTATTAGGGGTTAGGGATTAGCATTAGTTATTAGGGGTTAGGGATTAGCATTAGTTATTAGGGGTTAGGGATTAGCATTAGTTATTAGGGGTTAGGGTTAAGGATTAGTTATTAGGGGGTAGGGATTAGCATTAGTTATTAGGAGTTAGGGATTAGCATTAGTTATTAGGAGTTAGGGATTAGCATAGTTATTAGGGGTTAGGGTTAAGGATTAGTTATTAAGGGTTAGGATTAAGGATTAGCATTAGTTATTAGGGGTTAGGGATTAGCATTAGTTATTAGGGGTTAGGGTTAAGGATTATTTATTAGGGGTTAGGGATTAGCATTAGTTATTTAGGGTTTAGGGTTAAGGATTAGTTTTAGGGGTTAGGGATTAGCATTAGTTATTAGGGGTTAGGGTTAAGGATTAGTTATTAGGGGTTAGGGATTGACATAGTTATTAGGGGTTAGGGTTAGGGTCCTTGTCCATCTCTGCTTTCCTTCAGCACTGCCTGTCTATGTCCATAAAGTATCTGAGATCTGAGCCCATGCTTTTGTCTCCTCTAGACTGGACTACTGTAACTCTCTTCTCTAATTAGGTCTTTATAGAGAAGGACAGAGGGACTCTCACACACAGAGGGACAGTTATAACAGAGATATTCATGTGTTCCATGAGTGTGTATGACTCGTCATGCTGACCTAGGACACTTTTTGGCAGCTGTACAATAAGTGTGTTTGTGATGAGATGACATAGCCAATCGGGACATTTATTCTTTTTCATGAGTGTGTGTGTGTGTGTGTGTGTGTGTGTGTGTGTGTGTGTGTGTGTGTGTGTGTGTGTGAGAGAGAGAGAGAGAGAGAGAGAGAGAGAGGGAGAGAAAGAGTTGCTGTGTTTTTTAACTTGTCACATCATGTCAGTCTATACACAGAGGGTGAT
The DNA here is from genome assembly GCF_052324685.1 of Brachyhypopomus gauderio. Classification (NCBI taxonomy): domain Eukaryota; kingdom Metazoa; phylum Chordata; class Actinopteri; order Gymnotiformes; family Hypopomidae; genus Brachyhypopomus; species Brachyhypopomus gauderio. The sequence continues at coordinate 9,102,815 of NC_135229.1, forward strand.
TATTACTGCAGCCTAATCAGATTATAACCCTAATCTATAGCCCCTTCCTCTCATTTGTTCTCCCTCTCTCTGTCTCCCTTTAACTCATTCTCTCCATCTCACTCTCTCTCTCTGTCTCCCTTTAACTCTTTCTATCTCACTCTCTCTCTCTGTCTCCCTTTAACTTTTTCTATCTCCCTCTCTCTCTCTGTCTCCCTTTACCTCTTTCTCTCCATCTCCCTCTCTCTCTCTGTCTCCCTTTAACTCTTTCTCTCCATCTCTCTCTCTCTGTCTCCCTTTAACTCTTTCTCTCCATCTCACTCACTCTCTCTCTGTCTCCCTTTAACTCTTTCTCTCCATCTCACTCTCTCTCTCTCTCTGTCTCCCTTTAACTTTTTCTATCTCCCTCTCTCTCTCTGTCTCCCTTTAACTCTTTCTCTCCATCTCACTCTCTCTCTCTGTCTCCCTTTAACTCTTTCTCTCCATCTCACTCACTCTCTCTCTGTCTCCCTTTAACTCTTTCTCTCCATGTCACTCTCTCTCTGTCTCCCTTTAACTCTTTCTCTCCATGTCACTCTCTCTCTGTCTCCCTTTAACTCTTTCTCTCCATCTCACTCTCTCTCTCTGTCTCTCTTTAACTCATTCTCTCCATCTCACTCTCTCTCTCTGTCTCCCTTTAACTCTTTCTCTCCATCTCACTCTCTCTCTCTGTCTCGGCTGTCCTGTGTTGTCCCCTCCGATGAAGACTTCTTTTCTGATCAGGAATGCGTTTCCTGCATTCTTTCCTCTTGCTCCCTCCTTTCATGTGTTGCCCCGGCCTGCCACTAGCAGGGTCCTCTCTCCTGACCCTGGGTGACCCAAGACTCTTCCTTGTAAAAAAAAAAATAAAAAAAAGAAAAAGGATGAAACTGTGGGAAAAGTGAAGGAGGGAATAAGGCACAGAGGGGGAGGGGAACAAAAACAACATGATTCCCAGAGCCAGCTTTACCCTGTGGGATGAGAGAGGGTTAGGGAGCAGGAGAGAGGCAGAGGGTGATGGAGAGAAA
>NC_135229.1:9106339-9163839 GCF_052324685.1 Brachyhypopomus gauderio
ACACATACACACACACACACACACACACACTATACACACACACACACACACACACACACAACACACACACACACACACACTATACACACAAACACAAACAACACACACACAGACATCATACATACACAAACAAACACACACAACAAAATACACACAACACACACACAAAAAACACATGCGCGCACACACAAAAACACACATACAAGCACACACACACAAACATTACATTCTCTGTTTAACTCTGAGTGAACGTCACTAAATAAAAGTGGATAACTAAAATGGACAAATGTGAACAAAAATAAATGGCTCTATTTGAGGTATGGAATGATAATTAACTCCCCTCAAGGAGTTAATTATCCGATAGAGGTTTCAGTCATAGTTGTAGAGAACTGTGAGAAAATAACAGGTTCAGCAGGTGGCACGCTTGTTGTGCAGCCTTCAACTCCAGTGGCACAGAGACGTCTCACGTGACCTCACCCACGTGACCTCACCCACGTGACCTCAGCAGCACTAATCCTAACAGTAGCCCACGTGAACTCAGTAGTGTCTTATAAACTGGACCCCACAGACCTTGCTTTCTGCTTTTGCTTTTACAGGTCATTCTGGATGTGGGATTGGACACCCTGGTGTCCATCAACCTATCTGCCCCACTGTCCAACATCTCTTTCAGAGTGTGTGCCTACACAGGGGCAGGACATGGACCCTGGACACCCCTCCAGGAAATCACCCTTATCCCTGCAGGTACAAGAAAATGAATTGGACATTGCAACACCAGTTAAATGAGTAATCAAATGTGAAATGTTCAACAACAACAATAAAATAAATAAGTGATAATAATAATGATGATAATAATAATAAAAACAACCCCTTCTTGCATGCAGAAATCGGAGTGCTACAGGCTGTAGGTGAGTGAATGTTCACATGTCCACACACAGTTTTGTGTCCTTTCTGGGTCTCTGTTATTTCTCTTCTCTTTTCTTATATCCTTCTGCTTTTGGTTCCCCCTTTTGTGTGACCCTTCTTCAGAAAGAGGAAGAAAGGAAAACAAGAAGAAAGGAAAAAGAGAGAAAAGAGATTAAATTTTTATAACCTAAATACCAACAACGTCTCTTAACCAAGTGACCCTGCATCTGATCCGGACACTGAGGGTTAGGGTTTAGGGTTAGGACAGGATGCACAGAGGGAAAGAGAGATGGAGAGAATGAGAGAGAAACAAAGACAGAGGGTGAGAAAGAGAGCACAAATTAAATTAAGCACACACCCTGTAGCAAATAATAACCCGATTTACTTACTTCTTACTGACTACAAGTCAGCTGTGAAACACACACCACACAGACAGTAGCCTGACTTATCACTTTGTAACCCGTCTTTGTAACCTTTGTAACCCAAACTTCCCTTTGACACTCACGTGTATTTTGGTTTCTTCTTGTTTCAGTCCATCAGCATTTTGCTATCACGTGCATCCTCAGTATTTATTTTTTTTACGTTTTTCCTTCAGCAGCAATTCATCCTTATCTACCTGATCCCTAACCCTGCCTAACAGCTCCTCCCACTCTCTTAGGCCACCCCTCCTCACCAGTCTTCTCCTGGCACTGGTGGTACGTGGTCATGGCCATAGCAGTCGCTGTCGCTACGGCAGCACTGGTGGCTGTGTATGTGGCCAAGCTGCGGCGGAAGGAGACACGTTTCGGGTGGGTTGTGATCAGGTCTATGTCTCAGTACTGCTAGCATAGACTTTAAATCCCCTTCACACACCTATTAAAAGAACTACATAAACAACGTTTTACATGTTTCTGTAAATTATTTTCAAAACAAATCTTCTGTAATAACTACAATAATAATAATTTAAAAGTTTATTATTAATAGCAGTATTTTTAGTTAATATTAGTGTCTTAAAACTTTATGTTAAATGTCTGAGAGTGAGATTGAATTACACACTGAAGACACAGTGTGTGTGTTTCTGGCTCTATGTGCTTGTACAGTGAAGCGTTTGAGCCCATGATGGAGAGTTTGTGTGTGTCTGTGTGCTTGTACAGTGAAGCATTTGAGCCCATGATGGAGAGTGGGGAATTGGTTGTCAGGTATCGCGCTCGTCGTACCTACAGTCGCCGGACCACTGAAGCCACACGTGAGTTGACATCCACTTTCCCCTCACCTGAAAGCTTAACCACACCCTCGATCAAAGAGCAGCACACCTGCACAGGTAGCCCCTACCTCAGTCAGGTACCAGGTGTACCAGCATGCTGGAGCCCCATTAACACCCCCACTCGGCTGGTCTCCGGCTCTCGGCCACGTGCAGCCCCACAGCTCCGGGGCAGTTTGTTGAGTCTGTTTCTGTTTGCTGTGGCTACTTTGCCTGAACGCGGGGAGGGTGATTATGATCTCCGCATGTCCGCACACGACACGACGTAGAGTCTGGGAAAGCTGCGCAGTCCCCCAGCTGTGGATGACAGAACTGCGTGAACACACTCGGCACGCACTCGAGAGTTACGGTGGTGTTTCGTTATGTCAGAGGCATTCGCATTCATGCAGTCTGCTGTCAGGCAGACGTGTTTTAACTTGCCTCTGTGACAAAGTGACAGCCAGAAAGGGAGAGTGGGTGCTGACGAAATCCCGCTGGGTCAGTAGGGTTGGCGGGAACTGACTAATAACAGGAGGAACGGAGACAGGGGGATCATTGGGAGAAGGGGCTGCATTCCTTTGGGAGGGCTAAACACATTCCACAGTCAAGCACTTGTTCACATGGGGGACACATTAACAATCGTAGATAGAACTAAATGACAAATTCAGTACAGTGAGTCCCCGCTTAACGACGGGTCTGGTTAACGACGGACCGGAGTTACGACTGACTTTTTAAAATTCCACACGGTGCGCGTAGGAGCAGTAGCAGCACAGTGGAGTGTTGCGGAGTGTTGTGTACGATAAGCTGAGGCAGCGCAGCCTCCACCGCAGCCCATCTCGGCAACGCGATCGCTCTTTCTCACGCTGTACGCACGCACTAGAACATTGTTACTTTTTTCTATACTGTATTTACGATCAAAGCGTATCTAAATCTAGGGTCACGCTTAACGACGAAAACTGCTTTACGACGGACTTTTCAGTCTCTAACCCTGTCGTTAAGCAGGTACTCACTGTATATTAATTATTTATATTATAACAACAAAAATATTATAATATTTTATTATTATTTCTATTATTGGTAGTGGTAGTAGTATTGCCATTTTAGTTATATTATTGCTGTTATTATTGTTGTGTAATATAATAATCCTTACCTGCCATTTATGGTACACAATTTACAACCATTTAGACATATATATTTTGTTTTCCTTGTTAATTTCTATACACATGTGAAAATTTGTCATATAAATAAAGCACAAGTGAATTGAATTGGTGGAGTGGTGTAGAGGGGTAAAGCAAGAGGTGGAGAGACATTGTAGGATGGAGTGAGGGAGGGGGAGGGAGAGAGAGACAGAGAGAGAGAGACAGAGAGAGAGAGAGAGAGAGAGAGAGAGAGAGAGAGACAGAAAGAAAGACACGGTAGCGTGTGCAAGCATGCTTAAGGACTGAGAACATACTACTTGAGTCTAAGCCACTAGGCCCAAGCTCACAGCTGCAGGAAACTCCAGTGACAGCCACACACACACACACAAACACACACACACACACACACACACACACACACAATAGGGCAGCCTAAGGACTTGTGAGAAGACAGGCATAGGGAGTATGATGGTAATACCTGAAGTGAGTATCTTGGGAGTTGTGAGTATTATAGCTGTAGTGAGTATGTTGGGAGTAATGAGTATTATCATTTCCACACTTGTTTCCATACCATGTTTACATTTTCAAAACACTTAACACATTCACTTAACACATTCAACAGACTATGTGAACTAAATTCTGTCTATTCTATAGTCTGTTCTTATATTGTTTTGAAAAAGCATTCAGTCACAACTTCTTCCAACATTCATGAATACCTCAATCAATGTTCATAACCAGCAAAGTCTGTATAGCTATGGCAGTTAGCCTTGTAACAAAATCAACCTTGTATCAAACCACTAGAAAATGAGTCCGAGGAAGAGATGAACTCTGCTCAATAGTTTATAACCTGTACAAACCCACATTGTTTACACAAATCATAGTCTCAAACATCACAAAACCCTGGACACCCAACAATGCAAACTGAATAGGCTCCTCGATAGGACACAGTTGTACAAAACAGTCCCTGACCCAACAAGTAGAAAACACATGGATCTCACCGGGTCCAAAGGCATCTTTTGGGAAAACAATCCTGGTTGGCCAGTTGACGTCAGCTATTTCGATACCATGACAAAAAATAAACCAATAACATGAATGTACGTTGACATAAACACTTTGCTTCTACCAAGTAGAAATAATTACGGTAATGTACACAGAGATGCACAAAATAGCTCAGGGAAAAGCACAGAGTTGCTGTACACACAGTCTGCTAATAGAATATTAATATTATCAGCAGGGATGTTTAGTAAACTCCATTTATGTGGCTTTATACAGTATTTATAACCTTTTTTGTACTGCAGCGTTAGCCTAAGCAAGCTAACATTAGCCAATGAATGTTGCATGCCAAACATAACAGGATACAACTGTTCACAAACAATAACAGTAATGTTTCAGATTATGAACATAGCAACAATAACAGTAATGTTTCAGATTATGAACATAGCAACAATAACAGTAATGTTTCAGATTATGAACGTTTTGAAAATATTCGCTCACCTTGAACTCTGTACATTTCTGGATGTCTGTTTTTGAGGTGCTAAAATTTGTGGTGTTTCGTCCTTTAGTGACAAATGTTTTCAGGCACCATTTGCATAATGGGGTCCTTTGTTTGACCCTTTTTACCCTTTTTATCAGACCCCAGCAGGAAGTTTGTTTACAATTTAGTTACCACAGATACAAGCGTGGTCATACTTGCACTGATATGTGCGTGTATGTCAGGACAATCGTGATGGAGATCTCACAAACGTTTCCACTGTTACTGCAGTGAGGTAGCTCTGAAACACTTTGCTGTCACTACAGCTGCACACCGAGCCAGGAGTGTTTTGTTCGTTACCATCTATTAGGTGTGATCCTACACTAGAGATGCATGTTTTAAATGTAATCTTAGCAGATATACAGTCTAGTGCAGTTTTTAAGGGTCTCAGTTAATCCGGCACCTCAAATGAAATGACCTTTTACCTCACATAGAACAGATTACATTATCGAATTAACTGGAAAAGACTTCATAGACATTGTTGATTATATAATACAGATATCATATTCAGGTATAATATGTGATACTTTTTCCAACCTTTAGTTCAAGATGCGGCAAAAACGAGTAAATGGAAATAACCTTCTGTTCATATTTGCCAAACTTCAGCTTTTCCAAGATATCGACTATTAAAATAGCTCCATGTATATTTGACCCTTGACCCAGGTCTAGAGAACTGCTAAAAGGAAAATAATGTTGCGTATGATTAATGTCTAGGCCTGTGGCTTGTGTGCACACTCCCCCGAGTCAGAACCAGAATGCTGAAGTGATGTGTGATGTCACTGGTTGCCAGAGTGTAACAGAGGGAGTGATTGGGGAAGCTGTGTCACAATCGGTCTGGCGTGGAGTTGTTGTGTTATTTTGCTTGTTTCTAGTGGGGCGTAAGAGTATGGGTTCCTCATACTCTGGCTGCTGTCCCTGGCAGTTACCCATAATGCACTGCACTCTTGCGTAGGAGTGCTTAGGAAGAACAGCACCTTTTCAGTTCCAGTTGTTCATGCAGCAGGCCTCACACTGGGGAGTCACGCAGCACATGTGGCAGTAAAACGTCTAGTTTACAGTCCCAGTCGGGACCCTTGGGCAGCCGCCATGTTCTGACGCTGCAGCAGCAGAGGGTTTCATCTGTGACTGAAGGGTGATGTCTGGGGTGATCTGGGCTGGGGCTTTGTGATTATGAGGGCTTTAAAACCAGTGACATCTCATGGCAACTTCTGCATTATGAAACAGAGTGCGATCTGTGGTATACTGTATGCAGTATATGGGGTATATGGGCTGAGATATGTACAGTAATATATGGGGTATATGGGGTGAAATGTGATATATGAGGTGAGATATGGGGTATATGGGGTGATATATGTAGTATATGGGGTATATGGGGTGAGATATGTAGTATATGGGGTATATGGGGTGAGATGTGGGGTATATGGGGTGAGATATGTAGTATATGAGGTATATGGGGTGAGATATGTAGTATATGGGGTATATGGGGTGAGATATGTAGTATATGGGGTATATGGGGTGAGATGTGGGATATAAAGGGTGAGATATGTAGTATATGGGGTATGTGGGGTGAGATATGGGGTATATAGTGTGAGATATGTGGTGTTGGTTGTATGTCTACTCGGTTGTCATCACAGCCTTTTTCTTTCTGACCTTAGTGAATTCGCTGGGCATCAGTGATGAGCTCAAACAGAAGCTCCAGGATGTGATGGTTGATAGACACAAGCTAACACTGGGAAAGACTCTTGGAGAGGGTGAGTGAGGTCTTCACTGTGCCATTACAGCCCTGTTCTTCTCACACACACACACACACACACACACACACACACACACACACACACACACATACACACACTCAGTCTGCTGTGTCTTGCTGCAGGCGAGTTCGGCTCCGTTATGGAAGGGTCGCTGACGCAGGAGGATTCTGTGCTCAAAGTGGCTGTCAAGACCATGAAGAGTGAGTAAACACACACAAACATGACCAACAGTGAGTAAACACACACAAACATGACCAAGAGTGAGTGAACACACATGAACATGACGAAGAGTGAGTAAACACACACAAACATGACCAAGAGTGAGTGAACACACATGAACATGACGAAGAGTGAGTAAACACACACAAACATGACCAAGAGTGAGTGAACACACACGAACATGACCAAGAGTGAGTGAACACACACAAACATGACCAAGAGTGAGTGAACACACATGAACAAGACCGAGAGTGAGTAAACACACACAAACATGACCAAGAGTGAGTGAACACACACAAACATGACCAAGAGTGAGTGAACACACACAAACATGACCAAGAGTGAGAGAACACACACAAACATGACCAAGAGTGAGTGAACACACATGAACATGACCAAGAATGAGTGAACATATATGAACATGACCAAGAGTGAGTAAACACACATGAACATGACCAAGACAAGAGTGAGTGAACACACATGAACATGACCAAGAGTGAGTAAACACACATGAACATGACTAAGAGTGAGTAAACACACATGAACATGACCAAGAGTGAGTAAACACACATGAACATGACTAAGAGTGAGTAAACACACATGAACATGACTAAGAGTGAGTGAACACACATGAACATGACCAAGAGTGAGTGAACATATATGAACATGACCAAGAGTGAGTAAACACACATGAACATGACCAAGAGAGAGTGAACATACATGAACATGACCAAAAGAAGGTGAACACATACAAACATGACCAAGAGTGAGTGAACACATACAAACATGACCAAGAGTGAGTGAACACACACGAACATGACCAAGAGTGAGAGAACACACACGAACATGACCAAGAATGAGTGAACACACATGAACATGACCAAGAGTGAGTGAACATATATAAACAATGTCCTGTGTTGCACATCACTCTCTTATAAAATAAAAATATCTGCTCTGTGTGCAGTTGCAATCTGTACACGCACAGAAATGGAGGACTTTCTGCGAGAAGCAGCTTGCATGAAGGAGTTTGACCACCAGAACGTAATGAGACTACTAGGTAAGCCCAGCCCGACCCAGAGGAAGGCTTTAAGACCCAGGGCGTCTGGGCCGACCTAGCCTAGTACGTTTGTTTATTCTGATTTACATGTTTGTGCTTCTGTGGACTTCATGCTATATAGTTCTTTATAAATTGATCAAATGTTTTTGTAAAAGTTACTTGTGGCTTAAAAGCATTCTTATCAGTGCGCGTGTGTATATGTGTGTGTGTGTGTGTGTGTGTGTGTGTGTGTGTGTGTTTGTGTGTGTGTGTGTGTGTGTGTGTGTGTGTGTGTGTGTGTGTGTGTGTGTGTGTGTGTGTGTGGCAGGAGTGTGTTTACAGACTATAGAAAGTGAAGGTTACCCATCTCCTGTGGTGATCTTACCCTACATGAAACATGGTGACCTCCATAGCTACCTGCTGTACTCCAGACTTGGAGATAGCCCAGTGGTGAGTGAGCACACCACCTACGCTGTGAATCTTCATTAAGTTACAGTCCCAGTACAGTACACAGCGTCTTCACAACATCACACCGAATGTTGGTGAAGTTCTGTTATACGTCAGTGTGAATGTTCACACGTGGTTGCTTCACGTTGTGCAGTACCTGCCCGCTCAGATGCTGGTGAAGTTCATGACGGACATTGCGAGAGGTATGGAGTACCTGAGCAACAGGAACTTCATCCACAGAGACCTGGCAGCACGCAACTGCATGTGAGTGCAGAACACGCACACACACACACACACACACACACACACACACACACACGTCTACACAAACACACACATGTATGCAATTGTATATGGTGCGGTTTCCATAATGTAGTTATGGGTGTTTTGGCGCCCCCTGTTGGTTTTGTAGGTTAAACGAGAACATGAACGTGTGTGTTGCTGACTTTGGGCTCTCCAAGAAGATCTACAACGGAGACTACTACAGACAGGGCCGCATCTCCAAGATGCCCGTCAAATGGATCGCCATCGAGAGCCTGGCAGACAGAGTGTATACCACCAAGAGTGACGTGGTAGGACACACTACAGAGACACCTGCATCTCGGGGGGATGTTGGTCTAATTTATCTGAGGAATTCACAAAATGTAGAATTCACATCAATTCTTAACCACAGTAGTACACCAGTACACTAGGACAGTAATACACCAGCACACCAGTACACTAGGACAGTAATACACCAGCACACCAGTACACTAGAACAGTAGTATACCAGCACACCAGTACACTAGGACAGTAGTATACCAGCACACCAGTACACTAGGACAGTAGTACACCAGTACACTAGGACAGTAGTATACCAGCACACCAGTACACTAGGACAGTAGTATACCAGCACACCAGTACACCAGCACAGTAGTCCACCAGCACACCAGTACACTAGGACAGTAGTACACCAGCACACCAGTACACTAGGACAGTAGTACACCAGGACACCAGTACACCAGTGGAAGTGATACTGTAAAATACTGTCCAGATGGCAGATGTTAAGAATATTTTTCCTTCTCCAATAAATATACTAACTCAGACCTGGTGTAAACAAATGGTGATATGAATCTGTTTCCTGAGTCCGGTCTCCATAATACTTGGGTTAGGGTTAGAGTTAGAGTTAGGGTCAGACATGTCAGACCCCAAGCATGGCCAGTCCTGTCGTGTAACCGTTTGCCACCCACCCCCTGCTTGAAGAAGGGCCGTGCTGACACTTGTCTGCCTTTATCAGTGGTCATTTGGAGTGACGATGTGGGAGATCGCCGCTCGTGGCCAGACTCCGTACCCAGGCGTGGAGAACAGCGAGATCTACGACTACCTGAGGCAGGGCAACCGGCTGAAACAGCCCCCCGACTGCCTGGACAGCATGTGGGTTCTCAGCCTCTCAGCCCAGACCATGTTCTTATACACACACACACACACACACACACACGCTGTAATATCTGTCACTCATCCTCTCCCTCTCTATCTTTCCCTGCTCTTTTCATTTTGATAGTATTCAGCAAAATGTTTGTGGTTTGCTGCATGTTTGTAGAACCTCGGTTACCCTAACGCTAGAACCTTACGGTTGTTTTGCATTATGAGTTAATGGGTGCTCTTTCTCTCCGTCTCTCTCTCTCTGTCTCGTCTCTCCTCTCTGCTTCAGATACGCGCTGATGTTTTCCTGTTGGTTGCTGAGCCCGAAGGACCGGCCGAGTTTCGAGGTCCTGCGCTGTGAGCTCGAGAAGGCGCTGGAAGAACTGCCCGACCCGCAGGACGCTGACGAGATCCTTTACGTGAACATGGAGGAGTCGTCAAGTGAGCTGGGGGCCGTGGGAGGCGGGGAGCCCCTGGTGGGGGTGGGCTTGTGTCCGCTGGGGGCCCTGAAGGCCATCGACACTGTGGCCACTGCGGAGATCCACCCCCCCGGACGCTACGTCATCTGCCCCCAGCACGAGAGCCAGCGGCTGCTGCATGGCGACTCCCTGGAGTCTCTAGCACTGCCGGGGTCCACGCAGCTACACCTACCCCCCCGCACCACCCCTGTGCCCTCCTCCGAGATGCTACCCCTAGATGAGCGGGAGGGGCCAGGGGGCAGGAAATCACCCTGGCAGTGACTCTGAAACGGATTGAGAGAGACTATGATGTACGTTGGCGCTGTACTGCCCTCATGTGGATAGATTAGGTATTGACCCTCAACGGCCTTTGTGTCTTTGCACGTCTTCCACCCACAAGCACATGCTTCCCGTAAGCCACCGTGGTTAAAATGAGGCATTTAAAAGTTTTATAGACCAAATTTTTCACTCATATATCATTTCTTCTATATTATAGTTAAGTAATTAACTAGCATGAGGGACCCTTTATTTTTTTAATTGACAATGTCAATACACCTGAGAAGTTAATTCACCACATCATTACAGCACACACACACACACACACACACACACACACACACACACACTTTTAATGGTAAGATTAGTGAAAACTATTCAAACAGAAGCTTCAAGCCTGCAGATATAAACTAGGTGAACATTTGATATCTACACCTGACAAGTTAGCATGAAGGTCTATATGACCACGTGTAAATCAAGCATTAAAAATGAACTCAGGAGGTACTAACTCACAACCAATCAGTGAGAGCAATGAACTCAGGAGGTACTAACTTTCAACCAATCAGTGAGAGTCATGCAAAAGGCATGTCAGTATTGATTAGCACCAGCATATTACTGCCACACAACGTGCTTTGATGAACTCGTCTTGTTTCATTAACCCACCCACATCCAAATGTTCAAGATGTTTCTCCTGGCTGGAAGTCCAGACTTTCTGACTGTTGAAGTTTTTGACTCTGTCCTCTCCAAAGACAACATTATAAAGATCAACCCAGGATACTTCTGTTCACTGGAATATAACTTTCCTTCAGGGCCAGAGGGCACAGAGGGAAAACACACCACAGAGTAGAGAAAGTGGAGAAGGGAACTAATGTTGGGTGGATACGTTTACCTTCATTTACATTCGTACCAAGTCTGTGTACACAGCACACAAGTTTTGGATTTCTTTGTTCATCAAACAAAACCAAATTGTGAGTAGCGTGGTGAGTGTGTGCATCCCTATGAGACATTAGAAATATAACCGTTGCCCTCAAACTGATCTGAGACCAGTTTTATGGTCTCCAGTGGTAACATAGGCTGGGTCCCCATATCAGCTTAAATAGGACAGTATGAGACAGGGTTAGGGAAAACCAGGGTTAGGGGTTAGGGTTAGGATAGGATTAGACACACACACACACCTGGGTAAGGGGTCAGGGTTAGGTTAGGATTAGGGACACACACACACCAGTGTTAGAATTAGGGACACACACACACCTACCAGGGTTAGGGTTAGGGACACACACACACCCCAGGGTTTAGATTAGGGACACACACACACACCAGGGTTCCCCCCAGCACTGCCTTGACTCAAGCACAGTATTCTTGTGTTTGTCTTTTTTCATTTTTGTATATAAGAATTTTTGCACTAATCATTTTTGTGTCTTTAGGTTCTTTTGTTGTCTTATGCATATAGTTCACTTGTTAGTCTAAAATTCCCATATGGCAGGATTATGGTGAAATTGTGATTTTTATGCTAAGAACGTTAAAATATGCAAAATTTCAGATGCTTAAAAGAGCCCAACATCAATGTTTATAATTAGTTTGTTTAAATAGAATTACCGGTAAATTCAAAATTTTCAGTAACAGGTTAGCTCAAAATGCAAAATGGGGAAAAAAGACACAGAAAAGCTTGTAAACATTACACTTAACATTTATGGTACGGGATAGAACAGATGTGTACAATTTTTACTTGGTGGTGCTATTTCAAACATTTCATTTGTTTGAGAAATTTGAAAATAATTAGAACGTATGGTGGGTTTTATGTGACGTGGTTTTGTTCGTAGATGTCAGTTTTCCGACGTGTGTATATTAGATTTCACCGCCACGTTCGTGACACCACTGTGTCCTGATCCGTCTTCATCCTCGTATTTACACACTGTCGTTTTCACATTCTCCCATATTAAGGAAGGACTGTGTCTGACGTAACCAGGACACAACTGTGATCACTTCATTACGGTCGAAGATGCTCCACGGTTCCTATAAAAAGAGCAGGACTGTGGATCTGTTAACTCATGTGATGTTAACTCATGTGGTTTAAACTGCACATTCTGTGGTACGAAAGCCATCACATCCATAAACATTCACAAGTGAATGAGGCAATTCGACACTTTAAAGTGCATTTTGGGAAAGCCAGTATTCTGCCTTAAAATTGCTCTGTTTGTAATGTGCAAATATGAAGAATTATGTTTGTGTCTAGACATTAATGTCACTATTATGATTTTGATATTTTGATACGCTTTTATATTAAATAAATGCTGTCTGCACAACATATATTTGTGTTTAACATGTTTTAGTGGTTTTGAGCTATAATTTACATTATGGCTCGCAATGATAAATCCATTAGGTTTTTTGCCAACCACACTGAAAGTGAAGAAATTAAAAGTGCTATGAAGAGGTAAACAGTCAATCTTAACTTCTCTGCACAAAGTTGTCAGCTGAAAATAATGTCACTGAAAAATCACTCAAAATTACTATTAACTAGTTTAGATTAATACGACTCTTATAAATTAATCTCTTATAAATTAATCTTTAACCCTAGCAATTTGTTTCTTTTCTGTTCTGTCGTTGATAGACGATAAAGCACATAGCTCATTATGGATGGTTTGGGAACTTTATTGAGTTATAATGCAGGTTTCTCAGATTGGAGGCTATGTGATGGACATGTCCATTTTTCAGTTAACGGTAACAAGAACAGCAGGGAACAGAGGGATGATACTTAGATTGTCATGTTTTTTTCTCAAGTTTTGAGATTCTCCAGTGAGTCCATGCTACCAATAGCCTGATCTCTTTGTCATAACCTTTAAGAGGAAATTGAATTATAAAGGACACAAAGAGAGCGTGTGCTGCAGAAAGCATTTCCGTCTTGTGGAAATCTTCACCTGAAGGAAACTGACCTCGTTCCAGAGCTTAGAGGAACAAGGAGGAAAATCTGCATACGTCATCACTTCTCAGCGTTTTCAGACTTTAGAAGGCGGACGTAGTCACAGCTAAAGGAAGTGCTCAAGTGTGACCTATAAACTCAGAAATGAGAACTCAAGTGTGTGATATGGATGGGAAGTGTGTAATCCAGTGGACTTATTCACTACAGAATGTCTATCCACTTTCTCTTCAGACTCACAGATTACATTAAATAAGGACAAGGAGAAAAATAAAACTGAGATGTTCAAGGACACTATGTTCAAGAAGGACATTATATCTAAGGACAATATATCCAAGAAGGACACAACATCTACGGACACTATAAGGACATTATATCTAAGAATTCAATGAGAACACAAGTTTGAGATGAACAAAATAGGAGTGCTTGTCTGCATTTTCAGGTGGTTCGCAAGTGTCCCTTTCCACTGTTTAATTTTGCACAATATTGCACCGCTCCCTGCAGGGGGTGCTGTTGTGCCAACAAGGATGCAAAGACAAAAATCGATGCAACAGCCATTTGACGCAGCAGTTTTTAATGGCCAGTAATTTGTCCCGTTTGTGACGACGCTACAGTTTCTGATGACGCTACAGTTTCTGATGTGCTGTTAACATGTACGAGATACATGTACCTCTCCAGATACAAAGCGTCTCTCCACATGTCCAAACGGCAATTAAAATCCATAATTCTGCAGGCAATGACGCATTGTTCACAGTTCTGTACTGTATAGTGTTGGGTGTTTATTCCACCTTCACAGACTCCATCATCAGGGCAGCTGCATGAGGAATTTGATGACATTTAAGACACATTGAAAAGCTACAGAATCCTCACAGCATGCAGTGAAGATTTCACAGCTGTCACCCTTGTGTAGTTATGTTAACAAAGCTTACAGAACAGGCAGGTTTGGTCTGTTTTCAGTGCATGTTGAATAGTGCTTTGAGTAAATATAAAAAGGCAAAAAACTGTTTGACAATCAAGAGACAATAAGTGGCTTATTTTTTGGTATGTGAAAAACAATGAGTATGAACAGGAAACATTAGAGATGCTCATTAAATTGGGCTTTTGTTAAAAACCAAAACAGACAAAGAAAAGCCCTTGGGTTAAACCAGGTGAAAGTCCAGGTGCTGCTGATAAAGTTGGCAATATTCACATTATAATCTAAACCAGGCATGTTATATTTTGACTATAATAAAAACAATCTCCTTATAATCATATGGTATGGCCATCTAATGTGTGTGCCGTCCTCTCTACCAGCCACCAAGCAAAATTTAACAAGACTGAGACTCCAGGTTCTCAGTGTTCAGTCTGTAGTGGCTCACAAGTGAATTAAGAGACAGTTGAATGCATGTGTGTGTAAAATAATATGAAGTCTCTGATAGTGCAGCAGTAGTGAGTTATTAATGTGATCATTAATGTGATCAGGATAGCATGTGTGCGTGTGTGTGCATGCATTTGTGTCTGTGTGCATGTAAGTGTGTGTATGTAAGTGTGTATGTGTGTGTGAGAGAGAGTGTGTGTGTGTGTATTCCCATGTAAGCCACATATCAAGCCTTTACTACTCAGCTTCACATTCAAAGAGATATCAAAGCCAATAAGTGTTGAGATACATAGATCAGACACTTCCATAAACAGTCTTCTAAAATAAAGGAACACCCTTCAGGATCTTTTAAGCTTTCATAGATCAATAACTGCAAGTTGTCCGTGTAGTTAGTAATTTTACTTGCTTTTCAGAGGCTGGTATTGTTTGTAAATCACAAAAAGTTGGAAGTTAAAACAGTTATTCAGCAATTATACATGGTCTTTAGCTAAAGGTCCCATTATTAGTAAAGGATATGACATCGTAATAGTGCTCAGACCCGCCCCCCCGGACAAACATTACACACTTGGGAAGCCTCAGAACCATCATCACATACAGGGCTATAAACTCTCCCCTAGTCCAGCACAGTCCAATGTGATATGTAGATCCATACGTCTATATACACTACCCCATTACTGCCCCACCCCCACATCCCACACTTGGCGTGGTCCCACTTTTGGCTACCAAGTCAGCGGCCTCTTCCATTATCGCCATATAGGGAAGCTCACTTGAGGAGAGACAAATCATCGGCGAAGTCGCCAGCACCCAGGGAGCGCAGACAGTGAGCAAAGCGCCACTGGCACACCATGAGACAGAGCGGCAGCATGAACAGGGCGCAGATGCCTGCCATGATGTAGGCGATGGTCATGAGTGTGGACTCGTCCGTCTGGGGAAGGTTGTAGGCACAGTCCTCCAGCTCCAGGCCGTGGAACGGGCCCTCCACCGAGGCTGTGCGGAACTCGTCATGGACTAGGGAGAGAGGTTAAACACACACACACACACACACTAGTTGGGCCACCTAACTAGGGCAGATGGGTTCTGCTGCTACATACCCTGAAGGAGTTTGTCATTTATCATGGGCTTATCTAATGCTGAAAACAAATATTACACGATAAAGAATGCTAATTATGTTTTTTTAAAACAGGAAAATAAACAGTATTAGTAGTATAAATTTACATTTATACTAATTCATTTGGTAAATATATTTATCCAATAAATAATAATAGTACATGAGATTTATATAGTGCTTTTCAACTGCAAAAAAAAGGATAATGTCAGGATAAAGAACAAAAAATGTCTTACAAAGACAGGAAAAAAACAAGCAAATCTAATAGCCCTTCTGCCTAATGCCCTTATAGAAACTAATAAAACAAAAAAAGTTCAATAGCACGTGAATCTAATTAATAACATTATTATATCCATATGGGGAGTCATCCGAGATTGCCCATAAAGCATGCCAGACAGGGCGTCCCTCATGTTCTATGGCCTCTTCTGTTTATTATCCGTGTTCTCCCTCTTGGGGACATTAAAGTTACTAAAATGTCAGTGCTATGATAATGACACTCATGTATATCTCTTTAAACCCTAATCTAGCTTTAAACCCTCTATTCCTTTCCCTCCTCCCTCCATTACTCAACATTTGTAACTAACGGCCTTTCACCCAAAACCAAGTGGCTCGTGCAGCTCATCCAGAATGCAACCACAAGGGTGTAATACATTTGAGCATGTTACACAAGTAGTCGAAGAGCTTCACTGGTTACCCATATATAGATAAATCCAATATAACATCGTAGTTTTAACATTTAAATCACTTCATGGACTGAGTCCTGTTAACCTGTGTGATATCATTAAATGATATACACCTTCTCATAGTTTAAGATCAGTGTCTGTCCTGGCTGGCCCTTCGTTCAGACTGTTTAATGATCTGTTTAGTGGTGCTGCGTCCACATTTTTCTAAAGCAACCTTTTGTTCTGTGCTTTATAAAATTAATGGATTTATTATTATTATTATTATTATTATTATTATTATTATACAATGTGAAATTTACAGTGTCAGAGCAAATTATAGAACATTTGTTTTTGTGATCTTTCCTACCATGACAGGTGCTGACAGCAAATCCAATCCGCTTGTGTTGGCGGTCAAAGACGACGTAGAAGCCCTCCATGATGACAGCACCCATCACGGTGCCCGTGCTGGACTGAGACACCGCAAACTTGTAGCAGTCTTCCTGAGCTGAGGCCACGTCCTCCACAGGACGCAGGTACTGCTGCAGGAACACAGGGAGGCAGCCGCGGACATTAGCACGAATGTTAGCTTAGCGTGCTAACACACACACACACACACACACACACACACACACACACACCTGGGGCAGGATGGAGATGCGGAAGGACTGGTTGCGGTTCTCACTCATCAGGTAGAGTGAGATGACGGGGAAGATGTGCCAGGGGGTGGTACCAGCCTGCCAGCACACCAGCTGCTCGCCCAGCCAGAACCCCGACGGAAACTGCTCCGTCTGCACCAGAGAGGGAAGGTGGGAGAAATGACACATAAGCAGTTAGGTTTGCCAGTATTAACCACAGACGGGTATTTTATTGTTGTATCAATCCTGACACTCCAATAGGTGAGGCCAGATGGCTAAAAACACTCCATCACACGGCAGCCCGACCTGCACGCAGGACAATGCTAACTACTGCTACACGATAGGGCGAGGGTTAACCAATGACAATGCACGGCGAGGGTTAACTAGTGACTAGTTAACCCTCACCGTGCCTCGTCATTGGCATAGTGACTAGTTAACCACTGACAAAACTCTGACTGTGTTCGAAATAGCCTACTACATACTGCATACTGCAGGGTTGCCAACTCTCACGGAATGAGCGTGAGACACACGCATTTGACCGTTTTCACACGCTCTCACGCCACACATCCAATTTCTCACGCCGAAAAAAATCTAGTTTATTTACCTCTGATCCATATCTATGATTCAATGAGTTACTAGTTTGCTCTGGCGCCAACCACTGGCGATCGATCGATCGCGATATAATACTTAATTTGTGTCCATTTTACACCCCCCCCATAACAATTTACATTCGCCACCCCCCTACTTGCGGAAGTAGTATGTCATGCGGGGATGTTTCGCGTACTGGAAACATTCTTTTTATTCGCATACTGCATACTGCATACACCATACTGAGGCCAAAGCAATACGCCAGTAGTATGTAGTAGGCTATTTCGAACACAGCCTCTGTCTGTAGCTGAGCAGAAGGAATCACACTGTGGTTCCTCCTTGTCCCAGACTGCTGAGAGATCGAAGAGTTGAAGAGGAACAGCAACTGACCGACGACGCTGCCTCTATGGCCGTCACAGCTGCCTGAAAGACCTTACGAGGGAGCCGCAGGTTGGTGGTGCCACTGTCAACAATACTCTTATCATAGTTATACTGCCAGAGAGAGACAGCCAAGAAGGTGAGACAGAGAGAGAGAGAGAGAGAGAGAGAGAGAGAGAGAGACGTGTTATTTAGTAATTTTTACACTTTAATTATGAAGCTGACAGCTCCTTAGAGGTTTCAGACAAAACAGAACAAAATTATTATTTTACAACAATAAGATTATTTACAATAATAAGAGGAGACAACAAATATTCAGTCAAAAATGCAGGTGTTGAATAACAATTTGTTGAATAGCAATTTGTTGTTATTCAACACCAGGATTTTTGACTGAACTCTTCTCAATGGCAGTAAAATGAAAGTAAAAGCTGCAATTGGCATTATGCAAATGAAAATTCTAATCAGAGGCAATCTGAGGTTATTTTCATATTCAGCATTTTTGTGCTACTGCTTATAGAAAGAATTGGAAAGCTTCCATTTTTTCATACCTCTTTGCAGTCCATATTGAGATCTTGTCCGTTGACTTCGATGCGCACGATAACGACCTCATAATACCACTGTCGACGAATGGGCGTGTACCACACCTCCCCCACGAACAGGGAAGGGTCCATCCCACCAATAATCTGTCACAATTGTATTATATGTAGGCTTGACATTGAGCTTCAACCACATACTTATTTACACATCTCAGTTTTGAGTGTGTGTGGTAGACGTGTGTGTGGTAGATGATGCCCTCGTACCATACTGCCCCCCACTGTGGCACTGCCCAGACTGTAGTTCTGCGTGAATCCGGCTCCGCAGAGCTGCAGGGAGAACAGGTTGGGCACATTGGTCTGTCGCACCAGAGAGTCAAAGAAGGGCTCCAAACTCTCATCAGGCTGAGAGGAAAGAGAAGAAGACAAGAACATGAGAGAAGAACAAGAGAGCAGAGCAGCGCATGAGAGAGAGAGAGAAGAACAACACCAAAACATATATTCATTTAGGCAGAAAATTCCGTCATTCAGTCAGCACAGCCCTACACAACCTCAACATGCATGTGTAGTCACTTAATTACTGATGAAAATCTGATAAGTGCTTAGAGGCGACAAGCTACATTCTAAGAGATTTTTTTTCAGTGTTATGTTCTTACTCGTTTCACAGCACCCGGAACTGCACTACGACGCTGCAGTTACTTATTCACAGCTTCCGGTTCGTTTGGTTACTTATTCGGTGGCTGAAGGGTGCGTTCACGATGCGTTCACGATATGTTCACGATATGTTCACGATGCGTTCACGATATGTTCACGATATGTTCACGATGCGTTCACGATGCGTTCATGATGCGCGTTTGCTGCACACTTTGTTTAACAGAGATGGACCGAATTAACATGGGATCATAATTTTAGTTCATTGTTTCTGATTTTATGTGTAAAACATTAAATAATGAAAGAATGAAAGAAGAAATTATTATATGAAAAAATAATTTCTATTTCAAGTCATTCCAGTTGTAGGCAATTTGTATATGATTTATTATTTAGTCTACATTTCTACTATAAAGGAAACCTATTTGTAGAAAGATTTTAGATTTGAAAACTAAACAGAGATGTGTAACTTTGTGTATCCATCTAGATGAAAGAAAATCTGTTCAGTCCTGAAAAATCTCTCACACACGCACACACACACACACACACACACACACACACACACACACACACACACACACACACACACACACACACACACACGTGCGTGCAGAACCCACCCTTGCGATCTCGGCGTAGGCCAGGCCGAGGATGCCCTCCCAGTTAGAACCATTAATGAAGAAGCGATCAGACTCAGTGATGGCGGCGATGTTGGCCCTCAGAGATGCTCTGGGCCCATGAGGTACTGACACCACGTCCGTCCCCAGCTGCCCCTCCCAGCGGCCCTGGGTGTACGGCACATACACTCTCGCCCCCAGGTCCCTGTAGGACGTGGATCTGAAGAAACACATGTGGTTAACTGATTTTTTTTATTTTTACAGGACTGTAAGGCAACAGCCAGCTCTAAGAGATGAATGTGTGCTGAAATTCACTACACCTGGCTCTGTAACATTACACTACACCTGGCACTGTAACATTACACTAGACTACACCTGGCTCTGTAACATTACGTTACACTACACCTGGCTCTGTATCATTACATGCAATGACCTTCACTCAGAAATAAGTCCTGAGCAATGACATCAATGGTAAACAGTCACACGTCCCATGAATATAGTTACCAAAATGACCACCACACACTGCACACGCACCAGAAGGAACAACACACAATGACACACGCCCCATCATAACCCACGACAAACATAGACACACACCACACCATGTCCCATACACACCATGACTCAAAACACACAACACGACAAACCTTAACACACACACTATGTTTCAGCTGGATTTAAAACCTAAGTATATTTTACTATGTTACTACTAAATGGTCAGGTTTCTTGTATCTGGTTCATTTTAATGAATTTTCGGTTTTATTTTCTCCATAGTGTATATCTTATCTCTCAATTTGCCTATTTCCTTCTTCCCTACTAGTATTTGGACCAACTTTAAATTACCTCTTTCTAGTTAGGCCTAATTGCTAATGGTGCCAAAAAGTCAATTCAAAAATGTAATTTAAGGAGCCAGTATTTAGTATTACAGAATCTGATTATGCTTACAGATCAACATTAGCATTCTGTAGATCATGCAACACTTTACACATTCCTTAGTAACTGCTTCTGCCAACTCTCGTTTTGCCCCAACAAAGTTGGTTCCATTATCTGATCTCAGATGAGAGACCTGTCCTCTTCTACAAATGAACCTGCGTATAGCATTAATGCATGCATCTGTGTCTAAAGAGTATGAAATTTCAAAATTAATGGCTCTACTGGCCATACAAGTAAAAATTACTCCATAGCGTTTTACTACCCTGCGTCCTCTTTTGACTTCCAAAAGCCCAAAGTAATCAATCCCAACATTACTGAATGGAGGAAGATCAGGTGTTGGTCTTTCAAAAGCTAAATCTGCCATTTTTTCCTATAAAAAACACAACTTGCTAAAATCTTCCTGGCTGCTCCATTAGCGCGAGTTATCCAGTATTTTTCATGGAATTCAGTCAGCATATAATTTCTTCCGCTATGTTCTGCCTGATCATGAATATACTTTAAAATGAGTTTAGAGACATGTTGATCCTTGGATAAAATAATAGGATGTTTAATGTCCACAGGCATTGTTTCCTTACACAAGCTTCCTCCAAGTCTTAAGATGGTACTATCCTTTGTTGCCTCTCATTTTCCAGAAGATAATGCATTAATCTCATTGTTGAACTTTTCTTTCTGAGAAAAAAAGACAATGGCTTGCTCTGCTTCCAAGAGGTCATCAATGGTCAAGATTTGTCTTCCTATTGCAGCCTAAACTTTCATAATTTCCTGGTCTACATTATAAGTGTTCGCCCACTTCAACAATTCTTTTCTTTTCTTGCTTAATTCTCTTAAAGTGTGCTTTACCTTTAGCACCCATGCAGTTACCGTCTTTAATCTTTTCCATTCTGAGAAGTATGTAATAAATCATTCTGTTGGACTTGCTCTCCACCATCATGGTGTTTGTTGCAAGTTCCTTTTTTAAGATCCTCTGTATTCATGTTAAAATCCACCACATAATTTGGCCATTTTGTTCCTCACAGAAAGTCTGGGCCATTTAACCATGTGACGGGCAGGTGTGAGCAACTGAAAAGGAAGCGATCACGCCAAGTCTCAGGGAAATAGGATGGTTTAATAGAAAGTGTGCAAACCAAAAACCCGTGCATGGTTCCAGATTAAGGAAATAATAACCAGCAGTCAACTGGTACAAAGACAAGACGTATATAGACGAACAAACGACCCTCAGGTGAGACAGATCACGGGTCCCGCCCACCTGAGGGACGAACATCACGTGACCAAAAACAGGACCGCTGCCGCTGTAACCGGGGGCGACCGGTAGGGGCCCACCCACAACGTGACAGACCCCCCCACCAAAGCCGCACTCCCCTCCGGATTTGCGGTTTACAGCGGCAGCACACAAAACACAACAATCAAGACAGGGACCCGTTCCCTGCCGTCCTGAGCTGAAACACAAAACACAAAACACATAAGCTCCTCGTCACAGGACGCAGACAAGGCAGGGACCCGTTCCCTGCAGTCCTGGAGCTGAAAATATAAAACACATAGGTTAGCTCGCCTCCTGGGCGGGACCCTGGACCGACCGGGCCGTCAAAAAGACGATAACCACGCCCCGGTCGGTCACAGGGCCCTCGCGCCCTAACCAGCCTTAGGCCGCTTAAGCCCCACCGCTGTGTGCGGACCGGGAGCACATGGCCCAACACACGTCACAGGTGTGGATGTGTGCAGGCCGCCACACTGGGGTGTGGCCACGGCTTCCACAAACACCTCCCGAACCTACCTCCTCGCTCGGAGCTGACCCCTGCCCTTTCGCTAGGGGTCACCCCAGACTCCTGGGGAGTGAACCCCTCCCCGGGGCCCCTCATCTCAAGGTGGACTCCTCCACCCAACCCAGGAGCGCCAGAGACCAGGGCCCTGGCAATCCGCAACAGGGACACGCTGGTCACCCCGAGCTCGAAGGAGAGGGTCTCCTCCTGGAGACCCCACTAGGTCCGGGAGTACCGCAGTCCACCACCAGGAGCGACCTGCAACACATCACTCACACACACACGCACACAGACAACACATAACACAAAACGCGCACTGCTCCGACCACTGACCCCCCTTTTACACAGGGGGGAAGGGACCCCTTCTTGGCATGAGGAGACACCCTGTCCTTACACCCCAGGCATCCTCCGCCTACAAAGGGGTACAGGGGCTCCTCTTTGCTCAGGGGTCCCTCCCAACCGGTCAGGTCTCCTGATGGAGCAGTGCCTTCTGAGCCACATGTCGTGGCTCAGGAACCCCATAGCTCCCCCCCAAAAACATATTTAGGGGGGGCCCCTCCGGGGAACAACAAAACAAAAAACACAGACAACATTTAACATATACGCACCCAAGGTGCCCTCCGTGCCACATCCAGTGGCACGGGACCTCTAATGGGCCCCTCCCCACACACAGTGAAGAGGGGTGCAAGAGAGGAATTACATAAAACAAAGCACGCTACACTCTAGGACAAAACGAACACGCAAAGACAGAACACAAACAAACGGACAGGACCCACCGATGCGCGCGCTCTGCGGAGCGCGACGCGCCTACTCCAGCTCTCTCTCTCTCTCACCGTTTTCCCCACGGGATCCGCAGATCTTGAGAGAGAGAGAGCTATACGCGAGCGGCTTGCGCGTCACGCCCACAGCGACGCGTCTCTCGGGCTCGCAGTCGCTCACCCCCGTCACCACGGGATATCGGGTGAGCGAGGCAAAAGGCACCGAGAGACCCTCGCGTCTAATGCGGTCTAGCGTGCGGCACGCACCGGTGGACCCGACTACATACACACACGAACACCACCAGCGAAACACACACCACGGCACACTCTCACACGTCCGCGTCGTTATTAAAACAAAACACTACAACGTACATACACACACACACACAGACAATAACGGGCACGTCCGTTGTCCGTTATCGTCTGTGTGTGTGTATGTACGTTGTAGTGTACAACGTACGTCTATATAGACGTAAAGCTAAGTCTGCCATTTTTTCCTACAAAAAACACAACTTGCTAAAATCTTCCTGGCTGCTCCATTAGCGCGAGTTATCCAGTATTTTTCATGGAATTCAGTCAGCATATAATTTCTTCCGCTATGTTCTGCCTGATCATGAATATACTTTAAAATGAGTTTAGAGACATGTTGATCCTTGGATAAAATAATAGGATGTTTAATGTCCACAGGCATTGTTTCCTTACACAAGCTTCCTCCAAGTCTTAAGATGGTACTATCCTTTGTTGCCTCTCATTTTCCAGAAGATAATGCATTAATCTCATTGTTGAACTTTTCTTTCTGAGAAAAAAGGACAATGGCTTGCTCTGCTTCCAAGAGGTCATCAATGGTCAAGATTTGTCTTCCTATTGCAGCCTAAACTTTCATAATTTCCTGGTCTACATTATAAGTGTTCGCCCACTTCAACAATTCTTTTCTTTTCTTGCTTTATTCTCTTTAGTGTGCTTTACCTTTAGCACCCATGCAGTTACCGTCTTTAATCTTTTCCATTCTGAGAAGTATGTAATAAATCGTTCTGTTGGACTTGCTCTCCACCATCATGGTGTTTGTTGCAAGTTCCTTTTTTAAGATCCTCTGTATTCATGTTAAAATCCACCACATAATTTGGCCATTTTGTTCCTCACAGAAAGTCTGGGCCATTTAACCATGTGACGGGCAGGTGTGAGCAACTGAAAAGGAAGCGATCACGCCAAGTCTCAGGGAAATAGGATGGTTTAATAGAAAGTGTGCAAACCAAAATCCCATGCATGGTTCCAGATTAAGGAAATAATAACCAGCAGTCAACTGGTACAAAGACAAGACGTATATAGACGAACAAACGACCCTCAGGTGAGACGGATCACGGGTCCCGCCCACCTGAGGGACGAACATCACGTGACCAAAAACAGGACCGCTGCCGCTGTAACCGGGGGCGGCCGGTAGGGGGCCCCCCCACAACGTGACAAACCATCTCTTGCTGGTTATCAATTTTTCCACCTTTACTGGAACCGTGCCAGAGCCCAGTTCACTGGCATCAGAATTTTTTTTTTCAGAAATATTATTTTCCGATGTCTTTCTAAGGGCACAGCTTGGTGATGACACTGCCCCAAACAAATGAACAGTCATCCGATATTCTGCAATATCCTTGTTCAAATTGCCATTAGGCCACCACAAGAACCAAAGGAAATCTCTATGTTGTTCTGCTGCTATGACTTGATGGAACATACGTTTGACATTAGCCATGACTGCAATAGGTTCTTGTCTGAACCGTAAAAGAACTCCTAACAAGGAACTTGTAAGGTTTGCACCTTGTAAAAGTTGATTCCAAAGATGCATTTTGTTATTGAACTCCACAATCAAGAACAACTCTGTGTTTCCTTTTCGAGGATGGTATACCCCATGATGGGGTACACAGCAAATCTTGCCATCTGAACATATTCATTATGGAACTTTTAGTGCTTCTCAAACTTTCTCCTTAATCCTATAATACGCTCCTTGGCTATACAGATGGTTTGGCATACTGACATTATCCTGTTTGAATGGCAAGTCCAAAACATAATGCCCAGCTTCAAGCTTTACAGAGTTATCTATTTTGTCCTTGAATTTTTGGTCCTCTCTACACATTTCCTCTTTGTCTTGACACCGTTTCATTAAAATAATGCTCATATTGAGCTTTTAATAATTGTTCCAATGTTTCCACAGAGATTCTACTTACAGGGACAACTGGATTAACTTCTTTATGCTTCCCATCATAATGTTCTCCAAACTATCCATTAATAGTCCACCCTAATAGGGTCCTTACTGCATAGGGTCCTTCCCCTTGGCTGTTTACTACTTCCCATGGCTCAAGCAACTTAGCAGCATTGGTACCAATCAATAATTCCACACCTGCTTGAACATTAGGAATGTAAACACCATCCAGATAAGGCCATTTTGACATCTCATCTCTTTTGATTAGGTTGTCTTTGTACACGGGCATTGTTTTCTGAGAATAGACCTCAGGATGTTCATGAAACCGATTATCTTGTAAACTAGAAATATCCAAACCATTCGCCACATAGTCATACCTGTCAAGTGTCCCGTTTTGGCCGGGACAGTCCCGTATTTTACCGCTCTGTCCCGGCGACGTCCCGTATTTTTATTTTCCCGTATTTTCAGTTTTCAATTTTTATTTTTTTAAAGCATTTATGTGCCGCTCCAAACAGAATTCTGTCACTAGCCTCGCGAGGCTACCCTGCAGTAGTCTGGGTAGCAGTAGTCTGGGTCTTTCTTCCATATTCTTAAACTTTGTCAATAGGCTTTCTGCACAAAAGGTAGATGTACTACCTGGATCCAAGAATGCATAGGTCTATATGACTGTATTCCCTTTTTTGCACTTTATCTGGACTGGGAGAATGGACATGTATCACATTTGCTCCTGGATGAACCTTTGCTTTTCAGAATTAACTTGGGTTTGTGGTCTCTGTGCAGCCGTTTCATATACTAGACATTCAGAATTTCCACTGGGTACGTTATGTGCTTCATACTGCTGCTAAGGCTGGGCGATATGGAGCAAAAATAATATCTCGATATTTTTTAGCTGAATGGCGATATACGATATATATCTCGATATTTTTTCTTCCCAAAAGGTAATAACAAAGAGGCAGTAATAAGTCAAATCTACGTCCCAAATGAGTTGCGCGAAGGAGAGGCAGGACAGGGCGGAAGTTGTTAAAAGAGAAACTCAAGTAAATTCACTATTCACAGTGTTGTGCGAGTTCAAAAGAACGCGTTCATTGAACACGCTCATTTTTTCGTAAACGTTGAACTGAACGAAACACATTTTTTAATAACTTGAACGTGAATTAGTTCACATTATGTGTCATGAACGGTAGACATCACTGTAAATGAATGTTGGAATTTGTTTCCATTGAAAACTGAGTGACATCTGTTTTCTCTTTTGAAACGCAACGAGAGAAAATTTCCTCCCTCCTGTATTCTCGCTGGTGCCGCTTAAATCATGCATCACCAGACAGAAATGGTTTTGACGTTGTGTGCGCAATGCATTGTGGGCAACGTAGTGTCCGCATGAGAATAGTTAACATACTGGCTAGTTAATAACATACTGGCTTCCGCACGACGTTACCCGTGATGAATTGCAGCAGAGCGGGGTAGGCATAGCACGTATAAGAACGTATAGTGATTTCTAGCTTGTACTTGTCACGTCTGGCTCCGCCCCCTTTTAGTCTCGTCGTTTTTATGTTTTCCTTGTTCTTGTTACGCCCCTCTGTTTCAGCTGTTCCGTGTTAGCTCGTCTTAGTTTTACAAGTGTGTGTGTGTGTGTGTATTGCCTATGTCCAGACTATACCATGAGGGATCATTGTCGTTTCTTTATCTCCTAGTTGGTGTGTATATGTCCAGACTATACCTTCAGGGATCATTTATCTCCTAGTTGGTGTGTGTATATGTCCAGACTATACCTTCAGGGATCATTGTCGTTTCTTTATCTCCTAGTTCAGGGGTGGGCAATTAATTTTTACAAGGGGCCACATGAGAAACCTGAATTGTGTCAGAGGGCCACACAAACAATAATGACGTCATCACAGTGGCTCCGACCACCTCACGCAAACTTCCGCGAACGGCGGAGGCGTTTATACTTGCTGCGTCACATTCTGTGCAGTGTTCTCCGAAACGATGTGTGTTGGTATAAAGAAACACCCCTCAAAACAGGGGAAGGAACATTTACCTGACCAATTTTAATGTTGCTTTTTGTTTCAGATTTGAAAAGTGCTGGAATTTAGGCTAAATACTTGAAAATGTTTGAAATTGTAACTACTTTGTTTCACAACAAATAGCCATCTGAATGAACAGTTTTCTTGTATTACATTAACAAATACGAGCCTCTTGTAATTCCAGGACGAAACATGAGAGAACGGGAAGACGTTAAGATTGGGCGTTTTGAAAATAAACAACAATTAAATAATGTGATAAAAAAGCGAATTATTTCGGATCATTTCGAATATATGTATAAATATTTAACTTAATTAAGTTTAACGTGCTGGGAAATATTGAAATGGACCTTGAAAGTGACGTATATTCCACCTTGTAAAGGTGTATGAACCCTGCAAACATGACTTTGTTCATTGTGCTGAAGCGCAGCGCGCGCGAAGTTACAAAATTCGAGAGGTGCACGACCTCGCGAATCGACAGCGCGCGAGGCCACCGTAATTACGTCATTTTCGCCGCGCGGACCCTCGCAGCATCAAGTATAAACCAGGCTTAAACCTAGCTTTAAAGCACTTCTACGGCACTTTCAAGGTCCATTTCAATATTTCCCAGCTGACTCAGGTTCTCTCTAAGCTCGGTTTCTGGAACGGAAAACCTGAGCTTTCGTTAACTCTGAGTTTACCTACCCGCTTTCTGGAATACCCCCTGTTCAGTCAGCTATTTGTTGTGAATCGAAATACAGTTAAGCATTTTCAAGTACTTTAGCCTAAATTCCAGCACTTTTCAAACCTGGAACACAATGCACAATTAAAATTAGTCACGTAAATTTTCCGCCGTTTGCAGAGGTTCGCGCGAGGTGCAGCCTTAACTTGTCGCTGATCACCTACAGTGTTCTCGCACAGCTCACACACACACGCAGGTACGTCCACACGGAATTAACACAAACGTAGCGCTTTCAAAATGAAAGCGTCACAGTTGTATTGCACGCACGACATAGATATTTGTTTCATTTATGATTGGCCTCTCGTGGGCCGGACAGGGACGCATAACGGGCCGGATGTGGCACACGGGCCGTGGTTTGCCCAGGTCTGTCCTAGTTGGTGTGTATATATAGCCTATGTCCAGACCAGCCCCGTCGACAGGGGGGGACAACCGGGTCTGTTGTCCCGGGCCCCAGGGCCAGAGGGGCCCATCAAAGAGCCCAGCAATTTATTTTTTATTTAAAGTCTATAATTTTAAATAATCTTGAAATCTTTCATTAATATAAAATTTTGTACTCAAAATAAGCTCAATGGCTAAAATATATGTTTTTTACCTATCTGCATATTTTCCATTAAGTGCATACACCCCCGCCTCCCACTGAAAAATGGTTTGATCCAGCATCGACCGTAGCTGGCTGGTACCCGCCCAACAGCAGGAAATACAGTGGTGGATAGTTAAAGTAAATACAGAAATCTGGAGCGCAGAAAAGAAAGTCGAATTTTAATGTATTTTAATGCATTGTGTTCCAGGTTTGAAAAGTGCTGGAATTTAGGCTAAAGTACTACTTCGTTTCACAACAAATGTAATTCCAGGACGAAAAATGAGAGAACGTGAAGACGTTAGGATTGGGCGTTTTGAAAATAAACAACCATTAAATAATGTAAATAAAAAGCAAATTATTTCAAGTATATGTATAAATATTTAACTTAATTAAGTTTAGCGTTCAGGGAAATATTGAAATGGACCTTTAAAGTGACGTACAAGTGCTTGAATTCCACCTTATAAAGGTGTATGAACCCTGCAAACGTGACTTTGTTCATTGCGCTGAAGCGCGGCGCGCGCGAAGTTACAAAATTCGAGAGTTGCACGACCTCGCGAATCGAATCGCGAATCGAGACCCTCGCGCACGTTCGGTGCCACTGCGATTATGTCATTTTCGCGGCGCGGACCCTCGCGCCGCTCGCGACACGTCAAGTATAAACCAGTCAGCGGTCAGAAACAGCTTTGATGTGTGGCTGTATTATATACTATATGACCTAAGTCAAGGATTGTCTGCTACAGAGAAAATTCAAATTACGTAAGCCGGGGGAAGGGGGGGGGGGGGCACATGAAACTTTCTTGTCCCGGGCCCCAGCAAGACTGTCAACGGGCCTGGTCCAGACTATACCTTCGGGGATCATTGTCATTTCTTTATTTCCTAGTTGGGTGTGCACGGTATTCACGCCTTATCTGTGATTCGTGGTTTTGATTAGCTTCGTGTTTGTGTATGGTGAAAGTCTCTGTTCCATTTTCAGGTTCGTAGTGTTTTAGGTTTTCAGTTCATGTTTGGTCTCCGTGTTCTCTAACGTGATATCGTGCCTGGCAATACATGTATATTCTGTTAGACTTCATGTTGGCCGTTACTTGCTTCCCGTGTGTTTGTTCATGTCAGTTTATGTAACAATTAGTTGTACTCTTGTTTGGTCTAGTTTTGTGCCCTTGTCATTTCCTAGTG
This sequence comes from Brachyhypopomus gauderio, assembly GCF_052324685.1. NCBI lineage: Eukaryota > Metazoa > Chordata > Actinopteri > Gymnotiformes > Hypopomidae > Brachyhypopomus > Brachyhypopomus gauderio. Next base: position 9,136,285 of record NC_135229.1, read on the forward strand.
CAGTGGTTCCCAAAGTGGGGGGCGCGCCCCCTAGGTGGGGCGCGGAGCTATTGCAGGGGGGGCGCGGAGCTTGAAAGTAAAACGTGCACATGTAGGGATGCACCGATTCCGATATTAATATCTGAAAAAAATTCTAGATCGGGTATCGGTGACAATGTGACCGATCCATAAAAACAGATCTATTCAGTCTAGTTCTATGCTTATATTGCTTGCTTTTCGGAGTTAGTTCAACCTTAATACTCGTGCTGGTGGTATTCCACTTAGTCCGTTTATTTGCTGGTTGACCAAAATAAACCTGGGCTCCAGCAATACTTCACTGTTCATGCATGAACTGGTGAGTTGTCCAAATCTCATTTAATGCGTTACTTACAGAAATGAAATAAAGAGCAGTGGTCTGACTCGGCAGAAAGCTAAAAAAACAACAATATTCCATACGCGCACGCAACTCGCTCCCTTAAAGAGACAGTACACATATTTCTGGCCGTTACATGCTTTGTGCTCTGCGTGATGTCTGCGCTTGCAAACTAGCCGCATATGTATTGCTGTTTCTCTTATTTCATCTCCTTATTTATTTTAAATTATATTTAGAATTCTTGAACCATTTAAAAGGTTTCTTGCAGTTTATTTTTTTCATGTTTGACCAAAGTTGTGAACCTATTGTTTTTGTAAGTTTTCAACACATCCCTAGTCAATATGGGGGGGGTGTAGGGGGGGCGCAAAAATATTCTCATCTACTAAAGGGGGGCACGGCAGAAAAAGTTTGGGAACCACTGTCCTAGTGTATTAAGCGTTAGTTCTCTATTCATCATGCCACGTCATTCGCGGTCCACTCGCGTGTCGTCTGCAGATGTAAGATGTGAAATAAAATCTAATGAGATTGTACTATCTACTTCGCATTTGTGTCCGCCCCTTGATTGCGCAACAGCCAAATCGTGAAAAAAGTATTTGAATATCTCACGGAAAAAAAGTAAAATGAACTGAACTTTGAACTAGTTCATAATTAAAATTGTGAACTTTGAACGTGAACTGTTCATGAAATACTTCCACACTACTGATGTAGCTCCTCGTTTAGGAACTAAATCATTCACAGTGTGAGCACTGCTGCTCTCTCCGCTGTTGGCCATGTTTATTTTGCGCGCTGCACGCACAACCTGCGTCCTTACGTCATAATGTCGCGATATAGCGAAATCCTATCGAATAAAGAAATGTACCGGTATTTTTGTGAACGATATTATATCGCCCACCCCTAACTGCTGCTACACCTTTGTTTCTGCAGGTATGAAGAGGTATTTTCCTAATCATGTCTATTGATGGCTTCTTTAGATTGATGCTGATGCAGGTGTCACCTTTGATTTTGTTCCATTCTCAAAGTTGGACTCCATCCCATCAGTTACCACAGTTGGTGCATCATACGTTTTCAAAACTGCCAGTTTATCTGTGGAAGCTGCTATATCTGCATGGAGTTCCATTTGTTCCCTTTTCTTCTTCAATTCATCTGCATGTTTCTCCAAAAGATGCTTTTCCTTTAAGGAGGTGGCATGAGCAACATGTGCCGCTCTTTCCGCTTCAAATTGCACAAAGTCCAGCCACTCCTCCATTCTGTTTGCGCGTAAGAGAATGGAGAATGGAGGAGTGGCTCGACTTCGTAGATCGTGAACAGGCGTGGCTACTTTTGTTGCTAGTTTTTACTAGAAATCCGTGTGCCAATATTAGAAATTCTGTCACTTGGCTTGATCTCGTCATTCATACCAAGCTCAGGCAAACCTCAGTTTCGTTATTTTCACCCACAAAATCACCTTTCAATTTTAACAACCACTTTGTCATGCAACAAGAGAACTCGTTTATACTCAGCAATTTTGCTTTAAACCACAATTCATATTTTTCCTTTTCTTCAACAGGTAATAAATCCAATAAACACTCGTGAGCTTATTTTGCCTCATTACACAACATTTGAAATTTGTTAAATTCCTCAATTCCATATTCTTTATCAACCATAAAATCTTGAATGATCCTTTCAAGATTAGACACTTCAGTTAATTTTGACTTCCTTTTCTTCACCGTCTTTATCCTTGAGGACTTCAAATCACTCCGTCCTGTACAGCCTCCTATAGCCTCCATTGAAACTAAGCTGTTCCTTCCCCACTTTCCAGATAATCCTTAGCCGTGCATCGGCTTTGCGTATATCCTTTATCTCGCACATAAACTCAGCCACTCCACTTCCACATCCATTTCCAGCCAAACAGCGTTTCTTTAGTCTTCCTTAGGAAGTGTTTGGACTTGATGTTTCAGCTGGATTTCAAAAGCATGTTACTAAATGGTCATGTTTCTTGTATCTAACTCGTTCTGTGTCTGACTCGTTCGTCTTTCTTAAAATAAAAGAACCCAGAACTTTATTTGCTGGACTGTCAGTTTTATATTCTCCATTGTATTCAAAATAGCCTACTACATACTACTGGTGTACTGCTTGGGCCCCAAATCAGTATGCAGTATGCGAATAAAAATAATTTTTCCAGTACACGAAACATCCCCGGATGACATACTATTTCCACAAAATATTCCAGTATGTGAACAGAGCTATCTTCATGGTGTACTGCATCCCATCATACAACGCTCACGTTCACGTGACCCCGTAGTATTCTTTACTTTTGTCACATACTGGAAACTGTACTGCATACTACTACGAGGACCAGTATGCAGTATCCAGTATATACTGCGTGCAGTATGCAGTAGGCTATTTCGAACACAGCCATTATATCTTTTTCCTCTCAATTACCGCTCAACATTTACATTTACGGCATTTAGCAGACGCTCTTATCCAGAGCGACTTACAAAGTGCAAGACCGATACATTACAAACACTCCTCCCCACTAGTATTTGGAGCCAACTTTAAATTACCCATGGCCCCCTAGTGGCCCACCAAAATATACAGACAATTAATTAAATGGCTCCTACACACCACATCATTACACACAACACACAGCACGACAAACTTAGACACACACCACACCATGACCCACACCATGACACACAAAACACACTATGGCTCACAACACACACCACAACAAACCTAAAGAAACACATCACACCAGGATCAGTGATACCATACACCATGATATACACACCATACTCCATGATATACACACACCACACCCACACACAGTCGTTTTACCCTGTGACTGGGTAACAGTATTGATATTGATTAGGGTAAAAAGGAAAATCAACATTATGGCATGAAGCGGCAATATTGTCTTGCAAATCTTATCTTTTCCTTCCAGATGTGTACACGAGGGCATGTGAGGGTGTGGTCTTGATGTGTGAGGTTGTAGTTAAGGAGTGTGATGTGTGTTCAGAGAGTGCGAGGGTGTGGTCAGGATGTGTAAGGGTGTGGTCAGGGAGTGTGAGGGAGTGTAAGAGTGTGGTCAGGATGTGTGAAGGTGTGGTCAGAGAGTGTGAGGGAGTGTGGGGTGTGGTCAGGATGTGTAAGGGTGTGGTCAGGGAGTGTGAGGGTGTGGTCAGGATGTGTGAGGGTGTGGTCAGGGAGTGTAAGGGTGTGTTAGGGTGTGGTCAGGGAGTGTAAGGGTGTGGTCAGGGAGTGTGAGGGTGTGGTCAGGATGTGTGAGGGTGTGGTCAGGGAGTGTAAGGGTGTGTTAGGGTGTGGTCAGGGAGTGTGAGGGTATGTTAGGGTGTGGTCAGGATGTGTAAGGGTGTTGTCAGGGTGTGTAGGTGTACTCACAGGGAACGGCGGTAGTATCGGCGCAGGAAAGGGTGGGCTGCTGCTCCAACCGCAAAGTTACTGCTGCCTGTGTCCACCAGGATATTCAGCTGCAACACAAACACAGGTGGGTTAATATGGAGTGGTGGGGTGGGGGGGCAGGTTGTGAGGGCATGACTGCCCTTGTGGTGGTAATTAAAGAGATGTATTATTGATTGTCCTTCTGCCTGTTACCAGAGACAGTCTGCCTACCTGCTCGAGTCACTGACTGTGCATAATGTGATACACAATGAGGGTGAGAGAAAGAGGGAGATGGAGAGATAGAGAAGAGAGATGGATAAATAAAACTGCATATATATATATATATATATATATATTGAACTGGGAACTGAGAGCCAAATGCTGCACAACATTTTAGACTTGTTAATTTTGGTCATATAGTCATAATATTCATAGTCATATAGTCATAGTCATGAAGTCATATAGTCATGAAGTCATATAGTCATAGTCATATAGTCATGGAGTCAGTGATATAGCCATAGTCATATAGTCATAGTCATATAGTCATAGAGTCATAGTCATAGGGTCATAGTCATAGAATCATAGAGTCATAGAGTCATAGAGTCTCATAGTCATATAGTCATAGAGTCATAGTCTTAGAGTCATAGTCTTAGAGTCATAGTCTTAGAGTCATAGTCATATAGTCATAGTCATATAGTCATAGTCATAGAGCAGGGTATCTGCACATTTTTAAATCTCGAAAATTGTTGACGTTGTTGAGGCCGTATACTCCAACGGTAGGAATCTAGCACTAGGACCCTGGAGCGGTTATTTTCTGCATGGTCCTAGCGCTAGTTTCGGCAAAGTTCACATCGCGCCTGAACAACTGAACAACACACACTTATAATAATTTAATGCCTCCCCTCATAAAATTCCAGACATTTTAAGACATTTTAGGCCTTGAATATGGAAAACTAAATTTAAGACATTTTAAGACTTTTTAAGGACCCGCGGGTACCCTGATAGAGTCAAGCATGGAATACTTGTATAGGATCCATTTGTGTTATGCAGCTTTAAGGGACTGTGAGGGTTACACTGAAATGACGCTGAGAGTGCATCTCATTTACGGGGTTGCCACTTTTGAAGGTTATATTTCTTGGCCGCATACATCATAAGGACTACCTCACTTTAAAAGTGTGTGGAGGATCTTTGAAATGTGACCGGGGAACGCATCATTCTTTTAACCAAATTGTGCAGACGCACCAACATATCCTTCACAGGCGCTGATTACCCACAAACACATCACAGCTTTTATTACAACAAAGAAGCACAGACAGCCGATTGAGGCAGCAAGACTTTTAAATTAGTTTCCAGCATTTGTTGTAAAAGGACATTATGATCAAGTGCATTATCACTCAAACATTAAAACACGTATGAGTGTTATGGGTCTCCAATTATATTTATAGTATAGCATAGCTGTCTAATCAGCCGAGCACATCAGTTTAGTAGATGGCTATTTAGCTAGCTTGTTTAAGTTCTGAGAGGGTTCCACTGAGAGGAATATTCCTGTCCAATCTGTTCCCCTCTGCCTACGCCTGCTGAGTGGCCATCTCTCCGGCTCTCTCTCCACACTCTCATCCTCAGACATCCTGATGTCTCCCCCTTTCTCTCCACACCAGCAGAGGAGAGAGACAGAGGGAGGAATAAAGAAGGGAGGGGGGAGGAAGAGAAAGATGGAAAGATGGACCGGGCTTCCTGCCCTTTTTGCCTGTTGATCCCACACCAGCATCCTGCCCCCTAATAACCTTATCTACTGTACATGAAAACACACATATATTCTCTCTCTCTCTCTCACACACACACTCATTTATACACTCAAATACACACTCTCTCTTACACACACAAACCCCCATTCTGCACATTTCCACTTCACACTGCAATCACGTACACTATTTCAATTATATGATTCCATGTCACTGCTTTTTACGATACTCTTGTCATTCTTTTAAGATATTTAAACCCTAAGGGTTTGTATTAAGACTATCACCTGAATCCTCTGTAAAGAATGAATGGTGTATGCAGAACCAAGGCTCCTGTAGCTGCAGTGATTGGTCAGTAATCACAGTGCTGGGCTATTGATTGGTCAGTAATCACAGTGCTAGGCTATTGATTGGTCAGTATTCCCAGTATTGGGCGGAGCCCTTCCTCACAGCTTCAACGGTCACACAGCAAAGACACCAGGCGTGATGTATGAAGCCGCAGAATTACTGTCACTGTCAAACTCTGAGTAAATGTATATGACTCGTATGACAGTAAATAGATAATATTTATATTTTATCCTGGTATTGTAATTGAATAGCATGTGACACGTCAATTGTGTGGCCTTCATAACACTCGCGTCACTGTTAAAGTAAGTAAAACACAAACATGTCAAACGACACAACCCTCACCTTCTGTGGCGGTGTGCCCACGGCCATTTCCACGTAGTAGCCCTGCCCCGACTTCCCACGGAGGTTGTCGACCATGTCCACGAAATTAATGCCACCGGTCCCCCTTCGCTTCCGCGCCGCCCTCCGGGGACCCGGCCAGGTTTCGCGCTGCGGTGGGGACTGCGGGCCTTGCCGCAGGGGGACGCGGAGCAGCGCCGCGCTTGGGCGCTCCACCTCAGCCTTGGAGACGTCGACCTCAAACAGGGACATAATTGTCCACGAAATGACGAACAAATGATGACACCGCACTGTCATTTTTTCGAGTTGCTCCAAGTCTTTTTATTTTCGCCAGGACCTGCAAATCCAATTTTAATCAGCGATTGGGCGACCGCTCATTTGACATTGTAATCAAAATGCCGGCAAGAAATGACACAACTCGGTAATTCACAATGCGTTTTTTAAAAAATCCGACAACTTCATTGAGATGACTCTCGGGTTACTATTGTATCCCGTCTTCGCCATCCGAGACTGATTTCTCGCGTTAGAAATATGCACGTCCCATTCGCTCCTGTTGTGTGTAATATATTTAGTAACAGGTTACTGTGCTCGACACCCCATTGCCACGCCGAGCTTCGTCTTCTTGAAGGCGAATTGTCAAAACAGGAAAGAGCGAACGAAAAAATGTAAAAATATATATATATATATGTCATAAAAATAAAAATAAACGTTACAACGGAGTGTCAGAAATTTGGTTGAGGTTTCGCTAAATTACTTCCTCTGTTAATATTTCACTGTTCTGTTTTCGATGTTATGCCAATTTACCGTTATTGGTATTTCCAATACAGGCTTCCATCGCATAGACACCCATAATACGCATCTGTCCGTTTCCTCAGTGCCTCCTGCACACTGAACGCATCTCATGGCAAAATAATGTGAGCGCATTGAGTGTTAAGCATTCTGGGATATGTAGTTTCAACTGCATGTAGGCGATTCTATTTTAGATTATCCACATCTCTTTCAAGCTTGTTTAAATAGCCTGAGAAATTATCTATAAAATGTACCGTGTTAAGAGGAGTTATTTAATTTGAGAAATCGACCTCCCACAAAAATTTTATTTATATTAATATCTAAAAGGCAGTTTTTTAATGCTATTATTTTATTTATTCTCTGCATTACCTATTACATTTATCATTTAAATAATAGTAATAAACAGCATTATGATGACCTAAGCAGGACCATAACCAGGATAAAAATGTTAGTGAGGTCCACAATACAGAAATGTATTGAGACTTTCTTCACATTAAGTAATACCACCCACTGCTGGGGATGTGTGGGCCTGCAACAGCAATAACCTTCACGTTTCACACTACTTGAATATTGAATGATTTTCACCATAATGTCCATAAAGTCCATTCAGTTCTTCAGACTGCTTTTACACAGACAACATTAACATGGAGCATGATTCATCCGTAATCTGTCGGTTGTTTTTTACTGCTAGATATTTTTTTACACACTTATTTTACTCATTCATTCGACTACTTCTATAATTTCAGTTATGGGTTATTTACCAAAATGTTTTCCTATGAAATACACACTGAAGCTTATAATACACAGTACTACACTGAAGTACACTGATGCATACACATATAATACTGTTTGCTATTGTTTTATTGTTATTCCATTATATACTGACTAGTTATAGACATGGGCGCAGATGGAAATTCTGAAGTGAGGGGGACCAATATTAATCTGGGGGGGACACGAAATCTAGATGCTAGATTTCGGATGGGGTCAATATAAATCTGGGGGGGACATGTCCCCCCCGTCCCCAGTGCCATTTGCGCCCCTGGTTATAGACAGTTTTTGACCATTGCTCTGATTGTAGAAGTTACATCCCTGAATCTATTGTAAATAGGCCAAATGTTTTGTATTATTTAACACAATAGTCACAATTCCAAAGAAAAATAATTTTTTTCCCTTTTATTGGCACTAAGGTTGACAAACACAATCACTGTGACAAACAAGACACGAGTTCTAAAAGTGGTTAAGTAGGCAGTGAAACAGCTTTAAGAATAAACCAATAAACCACAGTGATTCAGCTCTTAACCCAAACAGCCTGGCTCCTGACTCTCCGGACTGTCCCACTGGCAGTGGAAGGGGGCTGCAGTTGAAGCTGAGTGGGCATGAGGATCTGCCCCCCTGCGCTTCCTCTCAGTGGTACTGACCACTTCCTCAGTGAATGGAAGGACCAGTTCATCGCGTGATGATGGGGAGGACAAACAAGGCTGTACGCAGTACTCTGGGACGGAAGAAAAAATCAACATTGAAATCTTGTTATAGATTGAAGCAGTTAACATCCAGTAAGTATTAAGATGTGGCTACTGCTGTTTTTACCAAATGACATTAAGGATATATATTTTATAAAAACACCCAAAAAAACACAATTGATATTTTTGCTAAAGTTGGATTAGTTAAAGTCTATTCTATTGTTATTATAGTTAGGCTATATCATTATCATTACCATTTCTTTAAGTTTGTGTTACTTATATTAATTTCACAGAGAGTGACTGTATTAGGATGGCATACAGAGAGTAGATGAGACTCACTGTTGAAATGGTGTTTTTCTGTTGGCCTCTGGGTGTCACTACTGGATCTCTTTAGTGATCTTCCTTCTCGTGGGCGCAGTAACAAGGGGGATCGAGTGATCCGGGATCTGGATCCTCCAGCCAGCCTGTCCCATACAGGAACGCCAGGATCATTTTAGAGTTGTACAGGAAGGATGAAGGATGAGACACTGCCAACACTGGTAACACTCACCCTAACACTGCTAACACTAACACACCTAACGCTAACCCTAACACTGCTAACACTAACCCTAACACTGCTAACGCTAACCCTAACACTGCTAACACTAACACACCTAACGCTAACCCTAACACTGCTAACACTAACCCTAACACTGCTAACACTCACCCTAACACTGCTAACACTAACACACCTAACGCTAACCCTAACACTGCTAACACTAACACACCTAATGCTAACCCTAACACTGCTAACACTAACACTGCTATACAGCTAACACTGGAATACAGCAACTAACTCCGTACTCTATCCTTACGTAGTTAATATCAGAATATAAGACACACAGTGTAGAGTATCAGTGTGTACAGAGTAACAGAGTAAGCACAGAGTAGAGTTTTAATGTGGGCAGAATATCAGTGCAGTTTATTAACACAATTATTAGTAAATGGAATTGCACACTACAGTGATTGAGTTGCACTTTAATAGTGGTAGAATAATGTGACGTGCTGCTAAGGACGAAGAAAGACCGTCAGATTGGCCCTGGACCTCTCACTGCACAGCTGTATAAAGGGATTATTGTTATGAACACAACCGCTGCACAATGACAAGGACAGTGTACCAGTTATCAGGGTCTGTGGTCCGGAAGCCTTTAGCAAAAGGATTACTGGCTATCTTCAATTGTGTGATCTGTATATTAAAGAAAAGCAGACCTGTTATCCATTTAGCAGAAAGATGACAAACACTTCCGTTACTGCTCACAGTTGTATCTTACTATGCTGTGCTAGTTAGAAACGTGTGATCTGTGTTCGGGTATTCGAAGCTGTTACTCTGTGGTTCTGGTAGGCGGTGACGGCGATGAAGCGCGTTTCTGGGAAGAAGAAGGTGCAGAAGTTGCGGTGAGCGGAGAACCGTGTGTCCTTCTGTGATTCCACCAGCACTACGTGCAGCCGCGGCTGGTACCGGTGCATGGAGTTGAGGATGATCTACACGTCCAAGAAACACACCTCTGAATCAGACACGCCCCCTGTGCACACTCGTGTGTACGTACATCCACGCCTCCGTGGGTGTGTGTGACTTACATGGCCATTATCGTCCAGAAGGTTGTTGGTCAGTTTGAGGCGGTCGAAGGAGACGGTTTGCTTCATCCACTGGGAGCCGCGTGCCGGGGAGTCCGGGTGGAAGTGGACTCTTCCTGGGACGGGTGCGTCCCCACGTCCTGCCACCAGCCATGAGGAGCTATGGAAGGCGTACCTGCGAAGGGAACATCCACGTTTGGATCACATACTGTTCAGCTGATCCAGGTGACTGTGCCATAGCTCAGTTCCACCATAGCAAGATAGCAAGATAGCAAGATAGATAGACAGATAGATAGATAGATAGATAGATAGATAGATAGATAGATAGATAGATAGATAGATAGATAGCATTCACAAACAATACAAAGACTATACAAACAATTTCACAATAACTTATGACATTCACAAACAATACAAAGACTATACAAAACAAGTGTACAATTATCAATTGGTATCCCGACCAAGATTGGTAAAAACTGGAACTAATGTGCAGTGTCCAGTAGTAGTTATTCTGGACTACAGGGATATCACAGGCGTCATGGATCACCACTGAGTCCAGAGTCTTGCATACTTCATACCTGTATCTCTTGTCATCTACAGGAATGAAGTCCATTAGGAGCACGTACTCTGCTGTAGGGTCCATGTCTGAGATGTGCACTTGAAATGTAGGGAACATTCTCCTTTTGGAAGACAGATGGAAAAGACACCACACGAAAGTAATTCTTAGTCATGCTCTCATTACCATTGTTTAAAAAGCAGAATATTCAGTGAATATCCACATCCACATTGGAGGGACTGTGATTGCTCGGCATAGAAATAGAACTATAAACAAGGAATTCTACTAGCTGGGCCACCCAGTGGTGGATTTTAATGACCAACATAACTTGTCAGTGAAAAATACATATTACCATAAAATGTTTTTACAGTTTTTTTACAGATATGACTTATTTGATACAACCTTCCAGCTTTTGTGACAATCATCTCAGTGCCAAGCTGGTCAAACTGCTGCCAGAGGCTGTACGTCTCTAGTTGAACTTTGACCCTCGCTACCTGAGGCGCTTTGGCACATGTGCCAATGTCCTCTGAGCAGGTGGGCAGAGCAGGTGGGCAGACACGGCTCAGTGGAGCAGCTACGGGCCCAGGCAGAGAAGACAAGGACCACAGGAAGAAAAACATACATATGAACATGCATGTAATGTAATATACATACATTAACACTTTCACAGTAAATAAATGAAAAAAAAGAAAATAAATGAGCATAAATTGTTGCCATCATAAGAAATCTCCAAAAAGCACAGGAAAAGAACAAATATCCTTAACCTCTGCCAGTGGACTTACAAGATGTTATTCCAAGGACTTGGCCCACTCATTATGGCAGCCGATGTTCTAAGTAGCATAACATCACTTCAGACGTTACAGAATTGAGCTGCTAGGTTTTCTTATGACAGCCACAATATTGAGTCCAGAACAGAAAGGCGCATTCAGGGTTACCATCCATCCAGGCTTCTGGTCCAGCTCCGTTCTCTTGTTCTCAGGTTGTGTCCAAGCCGCTGTTCGACGTGTGCTGCTGGGGAGAAGAAGGTGAGCGTGTTCCTGCAGATCAGTGCAGCACTGAGCCTTCCTGCCAGCTTTATAAGGTCTGAGATGTAAATGAGACTTCAACTCAAAATCTCATGCCGTCCCTCCACAGAGGGTCCCTCGGTACCTCGGAGACAAGTCATACCCCACATTAAGATCAAGTACTGATTAATTACATGTATATTACCCACGATTATTGACTAAAAAGAGAACGCCATCAATTGATCAAACATCCCTGATACCCAGTGACAGCTCTCAGCACACAGCTAATTGGACTTTTAGCACAAGCACAAACCTGCCCTCTGACCCCAATGCACACTGGGGAACCAGCTCCTCAATAGCCCCCCACCTGGACTGTGCCCTCGGTCAACTGCTAAATAAACACCAGACAGACCTCCCAGCAGCCTAAAGGCAAGCTGGAAAAGATGAGTTAATACTCTCCTCTTATGAGGAGACCAACTGACATTTGGTGGGGGGATTTTGAAACATGTAGGAGAAAAATGTTACTAACTTTGCTTAATAACTTTAGAGAAAATATGGTGATTTCAAAGACAGATTGATAATAAAATACTGCTTTTAGGAACTCTGTCCCATGCAAGTTAAGAGGGCACTATTTTGTTTGCACCTCAAAGAGGCTTGCTTGCTATGGTGGGCAATGATCGTCACCTCAAAAAGCAACCAACCTAGAGTCCAAGCATATTGAAATGACCTCAGCTGTATGATATAAAGATCTACTTTCAAATCAAATTACAGTATGAATTTAGTATTCTTTGTCTTTTGAATACTAAATATTATGATGCACACTGGTGAGTTCTAGGTGTGTTACTCTCATGCGTCCAGTCTCGGATGTTCTGTTGCTGCTCTTGAGGTAGACGATGTGATTAAAGATGAATATTGGATGAAACTAAAGGAAATATTGGACCTCAGATCCCTTTAATGCTCATACAGCACAGGATTATGGGTTAGTGTTGAAATGCTTTCGCCTGAGGTCATTCACAAGGTCATCTGTCTCATCCATCTAACTAAATCTAATCTAATCTAATCTATACCAGGTCTCAGGTTTCTGTCTATTTGTTGTGATTTATTACTCTAATATACTTATTCATCAACACTATAACTATTGTTTGTGGTTTCCATGTACATATTCTCTTCTTTACCTTTTCTTTGTGATTATTAGGGACTCGTATTGCACAATAAAGCTGTGCAGAATCATGCCGCAAATAAAAACTAAAAAAATTACATGTTGATAATATAATAATTGAATATTTATCATTGGTCAAATATCTAGTGAAGGACACTTGAGACATAGTTAGTATGAAACAGTATTTTTATTGAGCTTTTGTCATAATTTCTGACACCATAGAAGTACAGCAAAAGACCAGGCATTAAGAATGTTCCACAAAGTGTGAGTTTGCTCCCAGAAGCCGGTTGAAAGATCCTCTTACCACATTAGCCTGCATCATGAGCTTGGAAAGGGAATGTGAACAGGAATTATGAATGTGGACAGCACAACAGAGATCTTGTAAAGACCATGTGGTTATGAGCCCCTACAGGCCTGTAAAGACCATGTGGTTATGAGCCCCTACAGGTCTCATTGCTGGTGACAGTGTTTCGAGGTGGATTGATTTGTAGAAAAAACAAACCTTTTGAGGATATGTGAGTGAACAAACATGGTTGAAAGGTTTTATGCCTTATCAAAAGCCTTTTGGATGGTAGCAAAAACACCCTCCAGCTGAGGTTTCAGCTCCTCGGCCACTTTGGCAAGCTTCGTCTGCAGTTTTCCAGATTCAAAGTCTTCTTGTAGACTTTTGAAGAAACCTCCAGTCTGCTCGCGATAGTCCTCGACGTAAGGGGCGACCATGGCCTTCAGCTCCTCCACACGGTGGATCACCTTGTTACGTATGGCTTCCACAATGGGGGTCAACTTGGTCTTGGTCTCCTCCAGATTGGTGGAGAGCAAACCCTTCATCTCCTTGGCTACAGGTTCCATCTTCTGGCTAAACTCCTTCAGTTGCTCGCGCTTCTTCTCCAGGTACTCTGTGACGACTGGCTCCAGCTTCTTATGGTACTGTTCCAGATGCTTCTTGACCACGGCACGCAGCTCTTCGCATTTGGGTTTCATGTCTTTGTGCAGATCATCCACATCTTTCTTCACAGTCGCAATGACCCCTTGGACGGCATCCACCACAGTTGGGCCAACGGTATCTCTGACTGGTTTGAGACTTTCTGAGGCAGAATTGAGCATCATCTCAACTTTGTCCAGGGACTTGTGAAGCTGCACCCTGTATAACACGCAGAAACGAGCCGAAACGAAGGTCAGTCTGGTAGGGCAGTTAATTAATGCTCGTTTGAAGCCGTGAGACGTGAAGGTTGAGAATTAGCGCTAAATGAATTAAGTGTGACATTATGTCTTACTTGAGGTCCTTGAAGTCAGCATCATCCAGATTATCGATGGCATGCTTTGAGCCTTCCTTCACCTGGTTCAGGAAGGTCACCACTCCAGCCCTTAAATGTTCATACTGAGACACGGAGTCAGACTGTATAGAATGAGCCTGGCAACCTGGACACATGGAATAAGAAACACTCAAGCTTTTCACTCCTGTGGTTTCCATACACACTCCACAGACTCCTGCATCCTACTGGCCATGGGGATTTTGAACAGTGAAACTTTATTGTTTGTAGAAGCCAAGCATGGCATTTCAGATATACAGAGGAACACCTTACCTGCTGCCAGCAGAAAGGCCAGTGTTATAGCCACAAACCTCATGGTGTTTCTGTTAGACAGGAGGAAAGTGAGTGAAACAGCATCTCAGGAGTACAAAATCTCACACTACTGCATTATGAAATAAAGGGGTTTGCAGTCAAATGCAGGCATGAACAAGTTTAACAGAAAAAACATTAAGATGACTGCGTAGGCTGAATCTACACGGTCTCAGTTTCTACCTCGCAGACTTCAGTCTGTGTTTGAACACCTCCCAGATAAAACAGGACTACAAAGTTACAAAGTTTTCAAAATGCTAGTAACCAGTGTCTAAACTTTTCAGGTATTATGTCAGAAATACTACAAGAGACCTTATTTATTTCTAATTAAACATTCAGAGATGTGAGTGTTTAAGCCTTGTCCAAACATTTTGGTGAAAGTCCATTAACTATATAACCTCTTGTTTTTCTAACAGTTCTTTCCCTTCTTTCCAAGTGCAGATGTCCATGGGTAACCTGCTTACCTGTTGAAGATGCAGGTCTGGAAGAGACTGGGGACAGTGAGGCAGGCCCACAGTTTTATAGGGTTCTGGGAGAGGGAGGGAGTTGGACCTCACCCCCATCTGTGATCAAGTGGAGCAGCTGGGTACAATGGTCACAGGCTGAATGGATATGTACGTGTGTGTGTGTGTGGGGGGGGGGTTGATTAACAGTCAGTCATTCAGTATACCGCTGTGAAGACACTCTTAGCAGTGGTTTGACTGCAAGGATAATACATGAACAAATTTTTTGTTTATCCTGCAAAAAATTTGGATGGTTTCATGTGACACAAAAATGTGTTACCTATAGGTATTGATACAACTACTGAGTGTGTACAGCTCTTATGAAAAAGGATTTTTACTGTAGCGCTTCCTGAACGCTCAGAGTCTTTGTGCTCTGTCAAAGTATTTGGCAGGTTAAAATTTAAGTCAATATGGGGTTTTATCTCAGCGGGTCCACCAGACACAGGTGTGATGTCTCCAGCAGTGCCACATCGACGGTGTTTCCCCCCAAAAATACTGGATGATTTCTGTAAGATCCGCATAAAAAAAACACAAGGGTTTCTGCCAGCAACAACAGATTTTTTTTGTTTGTTTTTGAAATCATCACTGAGCATTCATAAAAATCCAAAGTATGAGTGAGATCGTTTAAAAAAGTTTTTTTTACATTTTGAGTCATGGTGCAAAGATCTTGTGTGGACATCAACGTGTGGCCGCCCGCCAGTCTACGGGGGAGTTTAGTGAACTAATCAGAACAGCAAACACTTCTAATGTGCTTAAATCAGTGATCAAATCACTGGCATTTTATATTCCCCCTTCTTCTCTCCCTCTCCCTCTATCTCTCTCCCTCTATCTCTCTCCCTCTATCTGGACCTGCTGTTTCTTCATCAGGTTGAAAGGTTCAGTCCTCCAACAACACTCTATGAAGAGGCCCTGAAAGGCCATCGGGTCCAGACTTGATTTGATGAGGGAGGAATGTTGTAATCTCCACGGTTACACAGTTACCATATCACTGCACGGGGACAGACCGCCAGCTCTTCTTGTGTGCTGGCCCCAAATGACAAGTGGGTTAAAAGATCAGAGGCTTTGTTTACCGTGCTTGGACCTTGAGCCTGTGTGGAGATGGTTAGAAGAACACATCCCTCGTCGTCCGAGGAACAGGACTGGACCACAACCGCCATACAACTCAACAACTTTATGAATTACAAATCTGTAAAGATGAGGCAATTACTGCCGAGTTCAATAGCCTGACTGCACTACCAAGAAAAGTTTGGCACTGGAATAGTTTTCGTTTCTCAGTGGAACAATTTGACCTCAAATATTTTTACAAACAGCTGGACAAGATATTTAAACAAAACTTTCAGAGTTAAAGTGCTAGCAGTACCTATATTACTGCCCATATGATGATATGACTTTTGGATTATGCCTGGTCTTACTGTTATAATGAACCCAATGGCATCTCGTCATTACAGTTAGAAAGGAAAAAAGAGCATTCTCATATTCATTCTGATTTTTCAACCAGCTCAAAAGCTATACTATACTACTATACTGTACTGTTGTGTACTATTGCAACTTTAATATATATATATATATATATATATATATATATATATATATATATATATATATATATATATATATATATATATATATATATAGATATATATATAGATATAGATATGTTTATTTGCATATTTAGGAAAAGCGTTATATTCAATATTATATGAATCATTTTATTCAATATTATATGAATAAAACATATACAATATAAAGATAAAATGATGAATACAAAAATATAATAAGAAATATTATAATAAAGTATAAATATAATAAAAAATATATGGTGTACCTACACCATACGTACACCATTACTACACCATACCTACAACATACCTACACTATATCTACACCATTACTACACCGTACTTACACCATAACTACACCATACATACACCATTACTACACTGTACCTACCCCATTACTACATCATACATACAACATACCTACACCATTACTACACCATGCCTACAACATACCTAGACAATTACTACACCGTACCTACACCATATCTATGCCATTACTACACCATACCTACACCATTACAACACCATGCCTACAACATACCTACACCATTACTACAACATACCTACACCATTACTACAACATACCTACACCATTACTACATCATAACTACAACATACCTACACCATAACTACAACATTACTACACCATACCTACAACATACCTACACCCACCATTACTACACTATATCTACACCATTACTACACCTTACCTACACCATTACCACAACATACCTACAACATTACTACCCCATTACTACACTATATCTACACCATTACTACACCGTACCTACACCACTACACCATACCTACACTGTTACTACACCATACCTACAACATACCTACACCATTACTACACCGTTACTACAACATACCTACACCATTACTACACTATATCTACACCATACCTACACCATTACTTTGTACAGTTCTGTTTCAGCTGGCCCATGTTATTCATCTACAATATTATATTTTCTTGGAATGGTTTTTACTCCTATACAGTATTCCTATATACACCTATTTTACCCATATACAGTTTTCCTATATACTCCTATTTTACCCATATACAGTTTTCCTATATACTCCTATTTTACCCATATACAGTTTTCCTATATACTCCTATTTTACCCATATACAGTTTTCCTATATACTCCTATTTTACCCATATACAGTTCTCCTATATACTCCTACTAGGTCCTGCTCAGGGCCTGTTAGGTCCTGCTGAGGTCTGACGTAGCTTGTACAGCTCTATGATGAGTCGTTAATATTTTACATGCAGAAGTACAGAACAAATCAACATACTCCATGTCCTCTCAGTGTCATACAAATCAACATACTCCATGTCCTCTCAGTGTCATACAAATCAACATACTCCATGTCCTCTCGGTGTCATACAAATCAACATACTCCATGTCCTCTCAGTGTCATACAAATCAACATACTCCATGTCCTCTCAGTGTCATACAAATCAACATACTCCATGTCCTCTCAGTGTCATACAAATCAACATACTCCATGTCCTCTCAGTGTCATACAAATCAACATACTCCATGTCCTCTCGGTGTCATACAAATCAACATACTCCATGTCCTCTCAGTGTCATACAAATCAACATACTCCATGTCCTCTCAGTGTCATACAAATCATGTCCTCTCAGTGTCATACAAATCAACATACTCCATGTCCTCTCAGTGTCATACAAATCAACATACTCCATGTCCTCTCAGTGTCATACAAATCAACATACTCCATGTCCTCTCAGTGTCATACAAATCAACATACTCCATGTCCTCTCGGTGTCATACAAATCAACATACTCCATGTCCTCTCAGTGTCATACAAATCAACATACTCAATGTCCTCTCAGTGTCATACAAATCATGTCCTCTCAGTGTCATACAAATCAACATACTCCATGTCCTCTCAGTGTCATACAGGAATCCATTAACATTAATATTAGAACAAAACATAAATAAAATCTGTTTTTGCTGAATATTAAAGGACTAATAAGTAGTCAGCCTGAGTAAGTACTATAACATTTATAAAGGAATCCCCAATACCTAACCTCTCCATCAGTACAGTGGAACTGTAATCCATAAGCATATAGTTGAGATGTCTACACTCTAGTGTGATCTATTGATTCAATACCCTACCACTCACCACTGTGATTTTGCTAAAAGTCACATCCAATAGCTCCATACTTACCTGGCAGGGGTGAGACCATGATCAGGAAGGTGGTTCGCCCAAGGTAAGGCTCAGCCATTGCACTCAGGCTGTGCTGACTCTTGCGAATTCCTCAAATGCAGGAGTCTCAACTGCATAATTTCTGGTAGTGGGGCACTGCGTTTGCGCTCTACCCTGATACTTTTCTTTGTGGCCAGTCATGGCCTGGCGGTTAGGGAACTGGTCTTGTGACCGGAGGGTCGTGGGTTCGATTCCCAGACCTGAGGCCATGATCGAGGTGCCCTTGAGCAAGGCACCTAACCCCAACTGCTCCCCGGGCGCCGGGCTAGGACTGCCCACCGCTCTGGGCACGTGTGATCCACAGCCCCCTAGTAATCACTAGTGTGTGTGTGTGTGTTCTGACTGCACAGATGGGTTAAAAGCGGAGGACAAATTTCGATTGGGGTGTAAAAATCACAATTGACAAAATATGGCACATTTTCATGGTTTTCTAGCTTACCTGTTATGTGTCTCTTTTGCTTTCCTGATTCCTTGTCTTTGCCTTTTATTAGTTCCACAATTCCTCATTTTCTCTCTTATTTGTAAAGGGTTAGGTTTTGGGGTTAGGGTTTAGGGTACGGTTAGGTTTTGAGGTTAGGGTTTAGAGTACGGTTAGGTTTTGGGCTTGGGTTTAGGGTACAATTAGGTCTTGGGGCTTAGGGTTAGGGTTTAGGGTACAGTTAGGTTTTGGGGTTTAGCGTTATGGTTTATGGTACAGTTAGGTTTTGGGGTTAGGGTTTAGGGTACGGTTATGTTTTGGGGTTTGGGGTTGGGGTTTAGGGTATGGTTATGTTTTGGGGTTAGGGTTTAGGGTACGGTTAGGTTTTGGGGTTATGGTTCAGGGTTCCAGGTCAAAACCTTTTTGGTGCACTGGCACACTGTATCTCCAATCAATTATGTTATAAAATTCATAAAAAGTAAAAAAAAACTGTTTAAAAGGGTTTAGGGTTGGGGTTTAGGGTAGATATAGGGTTTGGGTTAGTTCTGTGTTTTGGCCTCTGTCATGTTCTTTCTTTTGTGTTTTTAGCCTGGTGTCAGTTGTATTGCTCAGGTTGCCTGTTCCAAGGTTCTTTCCGTATACTTTATTTACTTTTCTGTTTTTGTGATCATGCATTTCTGTTGTTTGTTTTGGTTCCTTGACCTTGGACTGTTCTGCCAATTTGGATTATGGATTTGAATTATGGATTTGTGTGTAATAAATCTCACTCTACGCAGTGTCAGCACTCACCCCACTATCATTCTGCATTACGCAGATTATCTGCTTTTTGAAATCAACTGCACTCCTGAGATCGGCAGACATGCCTTTGTTGCAGTCGATGTTGTTGTGTGGCATGCACTACACTGGCTTGTTTTTTCAGTGTTGTTTGTCATCTCTGTTCGTTATATGTTATATGAGCAGGAATTTGTAGGTGAACCCTGATAGAGAAACATGCTGAACGTAGCACAGCTCGCTCTGACCCCAGATCAGTGGTTACCTGATATAAGCTATCATATCAGGAAGTTTGGAAAGCTGTTTGCTTCCCCTGCTAATTTCATACATCATTCTGTATTACAAATGTATCAGGACTTAAATGTTATATCAGAAGTGTGGGGGGAAATAAGTATTGTAATGTGCAATATAAATCACACAGACAAATCAGGCAGATAAATCATGCAGATAAATCAGGCAGATAAATCACAGATAAATTAGGCAGATCAATCATGCAGCTAAAATCAGGCAGATAAATCAAGCAGATTAATATTGTCCATGGAAGGATGAACATAATGTTCATTTTCTATATGTAATGCAAGCAAAACTGTAAATGAGTGTGGATTGCATGGCCGTGGATGGATGTGCCACCACTGGACACGCAGATGTTAGTGTGGGCTTTAGTGTTTAGTTCACAGTGGGCTTTAGTGTTTAGTTCATAGTGGGCTTTAGTGTTTAGTTCATAGTGGGCTTTAGTGTTTAGTTCACAGTGGGCCTTAGTGTTTAGTTCACAGTGGGCTTTAGCGTTTAGTTCACAGGGGGCTTTAGCGTTTAGTTCACAGTGGGCTTTAGCGTTTAGTTCACAGTGGGCTTTAGTGTTTAGTTCATAGTGGGCTTTAGTGTTTAGTTCACAGTGGGCTTTAGTGTTTAGTTCACAGTGGGCCTTAGTGTTTAGTTCACAGTGGGCTTTAGCGTTTAGTTCACAGGGGGCTTTAGCGTTTAGTTCACAGTGGGCTTTAGCGTTTAGTTCACAGTGGGCTTTAGTGTTTAGTTCATAGTGGGCTTTAGTGTTTAGTTCACAGTGGGCTTTAGTGTTTAGTTCACAGTGGGCCTTAGTGTTTAGTTCACAGTGGGCTTTAGCGTTTAGTTCACAGGGGGCTTTAGCGTTTAGTTCACAGTGGGCTTTAGCGTTTAGTTCACAGTGGGCTTTAGTGTTTAGTTCACAGTGGGCTTTAGTGTTTAGTTCAGAGTGGACTTTAGGGTTTAGTTCACAGTTTGCCTTAGTGTTTAGTTCACAGTGGGCCTTAGTGTTTAGTTCACAGTGGGCTTTAGTGTTTAGTTCACAGTGGGCTTTAGTGTTTAGTTCACAGTGGGCTTTAGTGTTTAGTTCACAGTGGGCCTTAGTGGTTAGTTCAGAGTGGGCTATAGTTTTTAGTTCACAGTGGGCCTTAGTGTTTAGTTCACAGTGGTCTTTAGTGTTTAGTTCACAGTGGGCCTTAGTGTTTAGTTCACAGTGGGCTTTAGTGTTTACTTCACAGTGGGCTTTAGTGTTTAGTTCACTGTGGGCTTTAGTGTTTAGTTCACTGTGGGCCTTAGTGTTTAGTTCACAGTGGGCTTTAGTGTTTAGTTCACAGTGGGCTTTAGTGTTTAGTTCATAGTGGGCTTTAGTGTTTAGTTCACAGTGGGCTTTAGTCTGACCTGGCAAACTGAGCTTTGGGAAGCTCACGTGTGTGGACTCTGATGTGATTTGCAGTGGTTGGCATCATGTGACTTATGAGCTGATGAGCAGAGAGTGGAGATGTGAATCTGCTGCCTACACAGCTGCACAGGATCGACTCCTCCAGCTCTTCCCTCTCCAGGAGGGTTAAGAGTTAAAGAGCACATGTAGATGCAGGACACACACCTACACCACTGCATGCTTGGGAAGAGCAATTGAGTTTGAGTAAATTAGTTTAATTACTGCAGTTAGAGCCACTAAAACTAGAGCTGCTGCTACTAGAGTCATGGAAGGCGAGGCTAACCCAGTCGAGCTCCGTGTGCTAATATTTAGCTTGGCAGTTCAGGATGTCCAGCTGACATGAAGCCACAAAGTTGCTTAGCAAACAACCACCCACACAAGGGCACTGGGAAGAGTTCTCATACTGTCTGTTTGTCCAGGGTTCTGAATGACTCGGCTTGGTACAGAGTCCCTGAACACTGCAGCAGTGTATAATAAAAACAATTAAAAAAAAAAAAAAAAAAAAAACCAAATATGATGTTCTGGTTTAAGCTATAAGCTTAAATGAAGCTATAGTAATTACACTATTGGAATTTGTATTTTGGAGATGTCAAACAAAAAAAATGTAAAAGCCTTTAGATTTCACCAGGACTGCAGATTTGCCCTTTGGAGGTTGGGGTTAGGGGTTAGGAGGTTAGGGTGAAGTTTAGGGTTGGGAGTTAGGGTTAGGGCTGAGGGAGGAGTGGGTTAAGTTTAGGCCTGGGGGAGGGGTATGGGTTTGGTTGGAGGGAAGGTGGGTGCATGGACTAGCACCAGGACCGGGTTTGCCGGGTCCAGGCCCAGGGAAGAAGCCCTTGACAATCCCAGGAACCCGCGGGTTTGAGGACCAAATGGTAAGACACCACACTAAATAAATTTACACCAATACGTTAGACGATTCAGCTCGGTGCTATGAGCATGTAGGATTGTATTAGAGGGGCTCCAGATGGACTTTAAGTGCCATAAATAAGTGCTATACCCTGCAAAATCATAGTGTGACATGCAAAAAAGAAACAGAGAAACAAATATAAAAAGCACAAATACACAGGCACACACATAAACACATAAAAAAGCACAAATACACTCGAAATCTAGATTTTGGGGCTGTTCTGATTTGCTACTTTGTGGTCTTTGCTGTAGGAATTGGGGCAAAGATCAAAATGTGCAGAGCAGCTTTTCCACCTGTGTTAGCAGTGTGTGGTGGGTGGAGTGGTGTGTGTGATAAGAGATGAGTACCTTAGCCCTGTGAGCTACGGTTAGGTATCCAGACTAAACGATGACGAAACAAGAAATTCAATTGAATGTGTTGCAGTTTGGGGAGAAAAGTGCTGGTGCATTGGGAAACATTAGATTAACTGAAGGATTCAAGACTCTGTTCTGCAAATGTCATAGAGACTGATGGAAGAGCGTGTTGTGTGTGTGGAGGGTGGGGGTGTTGTGAGGGCTGTGTGGGGGTGTTGGAAGGGGTGTGTGTGGGGGGTTTGTGAGGGCTATTGTGAGGGGTGTGTGTGGATCCTGGGGTGCTGTGAAGGGTGTGTGTGTGGGGAGGTGTTGTGAGGGGTGTGTGTGGGGGGTGTTGTGAGGAGGGTTGGGGTGTTGTGAGGGGTGTGTGTGGGAGGTGTGTTTGGAGGGTTGGGGTGTGTGGGGGTGTTGTGAGGGGTGTGTGTGTGTGGAAGGTGGGGTGTTGTGAGGGGTGTGTGTGGAGGGTGGGGTGTCTGGTGAGGGGTGTGTTTAGGGTTGGAGGTGTTGTGAGGGGTGTGGTGTGTTGTGTGGAGTGTTGTGAGGGGTGTGGTGTGTTGTGAGGGGTCCATGGACACTTTTGGTATGTTTCCAAACTGTCTAAGATAAAAATCCAAGTCCCAAGTGCAAATTAAATCTGAATTAAATAGTGTGAATTAAATCTGAATTAAATTGTGTGAATTAAATCTGGAATGTATTAAATGTGTTGCTAATTTATTGGCAAATGGATTCAATGAGCAAATGCAACCAGGTGAGAAGATACGTGTTTTATTACCTTAAAGAATATGATTTAGTTATTTGCATAATTACAATCAACCACTGCATTTTTTTTTTTGCATTCATGATAACCAAACAAGGTCATGTTCATATAAAAAAGATTAAACAAAAACCACATACTGATGTTCTCATTAGAACAAATGAACATGAGTTACAGAGGCTTAGAAACTAGTTTAAAATAATGGTTGTTCATCAGAGCAAAAACTATAAACCCAAAATCTTGCAACAGAAACACAACAGACCCTACACATGGTCCTCAAGTTAAAATAGGTCACAAAATACACATTTATAATACCTTATATTAACTTAATCAAGAAATGTTTCTTAAAGAATGTAAATGTAGCCTCCATCTAAAATAAAGTTCTTACATGACTAGGTGAATATAATATTTATAGACCCCTTTGAAAAATGTAGTAAAAATGAAACTAAAATTAAGCCAAAACAAACCTAAAAACAAACAAAAAACCTGCCCATTTCACACACAGAAGAGTTTTGTCAGCTCACAGTTCTTGTAGTTCAGGGCAGAAGAGGGTTAGGGTTAGGGTTAGAATCAAGGTTAGGGGTTAGGGGTAGGGGTTAGGAATTAGGGTTAGATGTGGCCCTCATTCAGTACAGGCCACAAAAGCCAGAGTCACTTTGAGTAGAGTGACTAGGTTCAGGGTTAGAGTGTTACTTTAAAATATGTTTTTTGCATGGTTACATTTGTAATGGGTCTGTTTTTTAACCTAGAGTCAGTGGCTTGTTTCTGGGCCATGTCGTAGAACCTGGGACTTCTGCGACTAGTTTAACTCCTACATGAAGGAATTTATATATCATCTATTATTTCTTCTGGGTAAGTATAGTTTAGTAATAAAAAGGAAACATTTTCTATCTGTGAATTTTCTATCGTGTTCCATGTTTAATTCTACCACAGTTTATCACCCCATTAATCACATTTAGTCATGGTACTGACAATCTTCTCCTTAAAATGTAATGGTGATCTTTGCTTTTGGACATCATAACCTTACACGAACGCATGAAGTCTTAAATGTCTGCTACTAAGATAATGATCCTTAAGTGAACAGTACAGACTCGTTTGAGCTTCTGCGTTGCATATCTAGGGTCACTAATACACATCACTGGAGTCTTGTGTCACTATTCTCTGGTCACACTGTCATGCTGTTTGTGATGAGAGACCTGTGACAACTTCTACAGGAGAACAAAACGTTAGCTTTGTTAGCAAAAATATTGCTCTACAGTACTTCAGTTATTACTTCATTCCTAAGAAAATAAAACATTTTAGGGTTATGCAAGGAAGCCACTTCTGGCATTTTTTTAGCAGTACAAACAAAAGCATGTACATATAGTCCAACAAAATGCATCCATTTACCAACATAATACAAATAAAGTAGCTCATGGTAGGAATTATTAAATGGCGACATTGTTTTTAGCCTATAATAGGATGCTAGGCTCTGGAAGCATGTTGACCATGTACACATTGGAGTCCATGCAAAGCACAACCGCTTCCATAGCTGCTCAATAAAGGCAGAGTCACGCGGTATTCACATCTGTAAGAAACACGACACGCACCTCAACATCATGACTTCACAGGAAAGACAACATGCCTCTTGGTTCTTTAAGCCAGACAAGATGTTTCAGAAGCAAACTGAAATTTGCTTCGTTTTCATTTTTTGTTTCATTTTTCTTCATTGTTTGTGTCTGTAATGGCAGTTTGACAGATTTTGTAGAGCACCTGGAGTGGGTACAAGCCCAGCCATATTACACACACATCTAAAAGAGGGTCAGGGTCATCTCTAGGGTCAGGGTCAACTCTACAGTTAGTTGTAAGGGTCAGGGTCAACTCTAGGGTCAAGGTCAGCTCTAGGGTTAGGGTCAGGGTCAGGTCTAGGGTCAGGGTCAACTCTAGGGTCAGGGCTAGCTCAAGGATTAGTTGTAAGGGTCAGGGTCAGCTCTAGGGTCAGGGTCAACTCGTGTCAGGGACAGCTCAAGGATTAGTTGTAAGGGTCAACGTCAGCTCAAGGGTTAGTTGTTAGGGTCAAGGTCATCTCCAGGGTCAGGGTCAACTCTAGGGTCAGGGTCAACTCTAGGGTCAGGGTCAACTCTAGGGTCAGGGCCAGCTCAAGGGTTAGTTGTAAAGGTCTGCGTCAGCTCAAGGGTTAGTTGTAAGGGTCAGGGTCAGGTCTAGGGTTACGGTCAGGGTCAGCTTTAGGGTTAGGGTAAGAGTCAGGGTCAGTGTTGTCATATTGCATTCACACCTAATGGAGGGAAAATGGACTTCAGTCATGGCTGAGGACACTACTGTGTGTTAACAAGTTCATGGAGCTTCACTGTGGCAGCTGGAGGAGAGACTGATGAGCAGACGAGAGGAGACGTTACCCCACAGCGCCTCAGCCTTGACGGGGTGGGTGTGTGGGGGGCTCTCTGGAGGAGCGGCACCCTGGGGAAGGCTTAGGGTGTAGCTGTAGGAGTTAAAATGCTTCTTTCTGAATGCATAGGGTGTAGCTGTAGGAGTTAAAATGCTTCTTTCTGAGTGCATAGGGTGTCGCTGTAGGAGTTAAAATGCTTCTTTCTGAGTGTGCATCTGCTCCTGGATCTTCTGCAGCATCTCCTGCATCCGCCGTAACTAGAAAACCAGAGAAGATCAGTGAGTAGTGTGAGGCCGTGCAACAGGAAGTGGCTCGCACACCTGCCACGTGACTGCGGGAGAAACTTTGAGCACAGGTCACTGGCCAATCGATCAGTGTACTTGTACATCTGCCCCCGCAGGCTGAGTTACCTTTGGCATGCTTGCACTCGCTGCAGTAACAGGATTAAGTCAATACCACTTGCGTTGTACCACTATAAAATCGATACGGCACCACATTTGAGCTTCCAGAATGTTCTAAAACATAATGATGACTCCAGGGCAGTATTTGTGACTTTAGCCATGGAGACTTTAGCCATGGAGACTGTAGCCATGGAGACTTTAGCCATGGAGACTGTAGCCATGGAGACTGTAGCCATGTAGCTGTTCAGAGCTGCACAAGGCCATCCTTTTAGGTGGGAACTTGACCCAAGTCAGAAAATGTTGAAAACACAACTATCCTCAAAAAACGTGGCTTATGTGATCGTTTTATTATAAATAACGTCAAAATACACACGCTGAGGAGAATGTGTGCTTATGTTTGTGAATACTGATTGGTAGTGTGTCTAAGAGCAGATCGTTTGGAAGACTTTAATAACACAGCAGTTTTCACAGCAGTTAATATTAACAGAACGTTTCTAAACAAAGAGAGCAGAGGGACAGGGAGAAAAGGACTCTCGTCCTTAATAATCTGAGCTAATCTGAGATAAACTGAGATAAACTAAGATAAACCAAATTAATCTGCAATAAATTTAAATAAACCAAGTTGATCTGATATAAACTAAGGTAAACTAAGTTAATATGAGAAACTTGGATGAAGTAAATCAAGCAGCTTAAAGATTTGTACTTGGCAAACTGGCCTAAACTCCATAGAGACTCTATGTGGTATTGTCAAGAGGAAGATGAGAGACACCAGACCCAACAATGCAGATGAGCTCAAGGCTGCTATCAAAGCAACCTGGGCTTCCACAACACCTCAGCAGGGCCACAGGCTGATCACCTCCATGCCACGCCGCATTGAAGCAGTAATGCAAAAGGAGCTCCGACTAAGTATTGAGTGCATTTACTGTCCATACTTTTCAATAGGCCAAAATTTCTGAATTAAATATCATTTTTCAGTTGGTCTTTTATAATACTGTAATTTTCTTAGATAATGATTTTGGGTTTTCATTGGCTGTAAGCCATAATCATCAACATTAACAGAAGTAAACACTTGAAATAGATCACTCTATTTGTCATGAATCGATATAATATATTAATTTCACTTTTTGTATTGAATTACTGAAATGATATTAGAATGCATTGAGATGCACCTGTATATATATTTTA